>NW_026607005.1:0-241821 GCF_029890125.1 Rhinichthys klamathensis goyatoka | reverse complement strand
GTCTGCCCACAGACTGTATGCATTAAGGAACACCGCTTCATCTGATGAAAGCTTACATATTGCAAAGATCTGTTACTTTTATTCAGTCGCTGAGTCCGAGATGGGACAAAGCGTTAATAATATCAAATCGTTAATAAAATTAAACTCGTTTTGTACTGACCAGATAATAAAATAGCTACTGTATTTAATACGCGTGTTATGCAAAATAGGGATATTTTGACAGTGCTATAGATTTTCTATCTGACTGCTGGTGACAAGAGACGGAGCTGAAAAGCAGTTTTAAACTATCCTGTATCCTCACTTGTGAATGCTAGATTTGTCGATATTTATGATTAATATTTGGCACATTATTTTTGTGTCTGCTAATGTTGAGTGGGAGGCAAGGAAAAACACATTTTGTAAGATAAAAGAAGCAGCAGCAGATTGATACAAATTCCCTGATATATATATATATATTCCCTGCTGTAAGATTTTTTAAATAAATGAATAATTATATTCATCGACAGCATTTATAATGTTACAAAGGTTTTCTGTTTCAAATACATGCTGCATCTTTTAAACTTTCTATTCATCAAATAATTTATCCACAAAAATATTAAGCAGCACAACAGTTTTCAGCATTGACAATAATAAGAAATATTTCTGGAGCACCAAATAAGCAAATTAGAATGATTTCTGAAGGATCATGTGACACTAAAGACTGTCTGCGGTAAATTCAGCTTTGCAATAAATTACATTTTTAAAGATATTCAAATTGAAAGCAATTACTTAAAATTGTAATAATATTTCAAAATATTTTTTTATTCAAATAAATGCAACCTTGGTGAGCATAAGAGACTTATTTAAAAAACGTCTTTATAAAAATCTTACCAACCCCAAACTTTTGAAAGGTAGTGTTTTTTATTATTATTTTATTACAGGTGACCTTTGACCCTCACCTCTCCCGACCTTCCTTTCTTGTTTTGGTAACCTGGTTGATCTCAAGAGCAGTGAGTTTCTTAGCCACACGATACTGCCAAACGTAAAACACCTCCTTAGATGCAGTGATCACGTGAGTCTTCGTCATGGTGACGTACAGAGGGTCTGTGACAGTGGAAAAGTGAACAAAAACATTTGGGAAAGAACATCTAGAATGCAATTCATTTCACATATTTCATCTATACATCAAAGCTGATTGTCAAAGGTGTGTGTGTGATTTCGAAGGCTGTTGAGAATTACACAAATTTCTATATTCAGACTGGGATTTAGCAGGGATTTTTCTTTTTCTTTTTTTGTACGAGTAACTACAGATTCTGTTGTGTGCTGCTGTTCAGGCTCTGGAATCTGTCCAGGGTGAGAAACCAAGGTGAACTGTCCATCCCACAGATCTGCTCTCCCAACCAGGGGAGGAATTTAGCGGGATGCCAGTGAGAGTGAGAGGAAAGGAGCCGGGATTCCCACCACAGCTTTCACACTCTGTATGTTGGTGTTATTCATTACAACCTCAAGCCGTCAGCTTGCTTATCATCAAAGAAACAGTTCTGAATTAAATATGTTAAATATAGCTCAAACCTAAGCTTAATAAGACTATTCAGGCACATCTATACATCTCTCTGATTAGTCAATGGCCAGCCGCTAAAGTGAAACCGTAGCTGTATCTCTTATACCACACTGTGTTCTCTTAGGGTACGTTTACACGACAACGATGAGCTAAAAACGGAAAAGTTTTTTCTTTGTACAGATGACAACGTTATCAAAACGATCCCCATTCACAGGGATCTGCGAAGACAACTAATAACGCTGTATTACGCATGGCAGACAAGTAGTTGGCGGTGTCACTTTGTAAAGAAAGACTACGCACCTATGCATTCTTTTACTACAGTGCACTCGAGCCGAACGCACGTGCTTATAGATACAAATTACATAATCTATCATTTTTTTTGTCCGAATTTCATGGATGTTAATCTTGATAATACTGTATTATTACTTTGTCTTCTGGGTAAATCTCATCTTCACAAAGCCAGAAACATTCACTGTAATCCCAATTTTAGAATGTTCTCCTCTGATATAAAGTCTTTTTACTTCCTTTAAGAAAATGTCAAAACCTTTGAACACAAAGGCTTCGAAAACATATATCATCCTTGAGTCTGTTGTAAGGAACCGTTAATTTTTCATGATGACAAAATGTTATATTGTGTTGATTTGTGTAATACTTATAACCACTTGTGATGATGTTCGTATCGTCGCCCCCCTGTTTCGTGTAAAACTGTTTTGTGTAAACGGCCCCTTACATTTCACAAAATAAAATAACATTAAAAATGTGCATTTATATATTTATTTTCTTCAGAGTCCTGATGACCTTGGACAGGAGTTTAGAGTTTATTTTGCAATAATGACCGGATGACTATGCATGATCTCTTATGAATAGAATTAGTGAGTATGTCGAATTGCTTAACTCACCGACGTCAATATATTTGGAGTCCTGTGGGGTTCCAATGGAGTTACACAACACCAGAACATACTGTGGACAGAGGACAGACAGACATCTTTACCGTATGGGTACACTTAACTAAACAGCATCAAGGAAATATCTGATAGGCATCTTTTGCAGATGTTCATAATACCTTTCTCCTCCTCGACCGATTCTTTGAGGTGTTTTGATGAAACAGCTCATTAAATGCCTGTGTTAAAGCGGTTGCATCTGATGCTTAAGAATAGCTTTCTCAAAGTCTAATTTAATGAAATTCAACATTCAAATATTATGTCTTTCTATTGTAGACTCTGTCCTATGGCCTGCTGAATGAAGCTGCTTTTAGTCATTTTGTCTTTTCTTCACAAAACATCATGATATGCCGGTAATCACATCTATATGTTTGATCAGGTTTCTCAGAGTCTTGAGAAAATGGCTAAAGTCATGTAGTACTGTTAACTCTCTCCTGAATATAACTTTCTACTGTCTATGATCAGAGTGCACATGGTATCATTTTCACAGCTTTTAACACTGGAATTAGTGTAGTAAATTATTAGTATTATTAATAAATGAAATTACTTAGTAATGAAATAGTAAAGTAAAGTAGGTGTCTTTACCATAGCTGATCCAGCCTCAGCCTCAGTGTCCTCCTGTTTGTGAAATGATAAAAACATCAGAGCATTTGATGCAACACAAATCACAGATATGACTAGTTAACACACTAAATCAAAAATGGTTTGATTTAAAACAATATTCTAAATTAAAATATATTTTTTGTTAAACAGATCACGGTTTTAGTACCTGTGGATGTGTGTCATCCGCTTTGGTTGCCAAGATGCAATAATCTCCACAGGTGGTGATGGACATGAGACTCTTGACATATTTTACAAACTTCTCATTATTCTTAGTGTCCCAGAACACCACACTGTACTCCAGCCTATCAGGCCGTGTGTATGCATACACCACCGTGTTACAGCAGTAACCCCACTATAGAGACAGAGCAAGATATTAACTCAGACAGAGACACTAACTGTTTTTTTTTTTTTACAAAACTGTGTCTTATAGCCATTATTCACAGCTAAATTACTTTGTAATCTGGCCGAATGTTGGCAAAGTAAATGTAGGAATCTACAGCCAGGCCAATTCGGAGTCCTCCACCTTCCCATGATACAGCAGTCATCTGCTTGCCCGGAACCTTCAGAGTCCGCAAGTGCTAGACACATGGTGACATCAGACATGAGTGCATCAACAGGAACATTGCCATTAAAAGGTTTAGGATATATATATATATATAAAAAATATATTATTTCGAATAAATTATGTTCTTTTGAACATCTTTGTCATCAAATAATCCTGAAAAAAGTTATAACAGTTTCAAAAATATTAAGCAGCACAACTATTTTAATACTGATAATAATAAGAAATGTTACTGGAGCATCAAATCAGCGTATTCGAATGATTTCGGATCATGTGACACTGATAACTTGAGAAACGGACGCTAAAAATTCAGCTTAATTCAGGAATATAGACATAAGACCTTCATAAATTACTTTCAAAAACATTACAAAAATCTTACCAACCGCAAACATTTGAACAGTAGTGTATGCATGACCAGGTTAATTATATTTGTAGAACTTTCATACTGTTTTTCTGTACAATACATGTGTGAGATCTGTACTCACCTCTCCAAATGGTGCGTAAAACTGAACAACATTTAAGTCTTTCTCTGCTCCGCTGTTTCTTAGTGATCCTGCTATAGCTAGAACACTGCCACACTGATTCCACTGGATACTGGCCACATGCCACATACCCGTCTCAATGATCACAGGACCTACACACAATCAATAATTACAATTTTCTTTCTTCTTCGTATTCATACTCAGAAATGTACTAGAATGTATGACCCCAGCATGCACAAAGAGATATAAAGAGTCACTAAAAAATACACAAACTCACTGTCATCACTCTCATGCCGCAACACTTGGCAGTGCCCGTTAGTAAAGCAAACAGCCAGGCAGGGGCAGTCTGGCTCCAGATACCCCTCTGTGCCCGTGTACCAGTGGATACCTGCTATACTGAGGGCACCCGTTACATTCGCCAAACTACTCATGGTCATCTTCATCTGGGCATGAACACACAGACACACAAACACAAACACAAAAAGGAAATTTGTGACTGAGAAGGCACTGATTTACTAAAGCGCTTTTCACACTGACTGCGCTTATAGTCATTCTAAACCCTGCTTTTAACTACAGGTTTTGCAAACTTGTGCCGTGTAAAACGATGCGGTGTTAAAATGTTACCACTAGATGCTAAGCAAGAGACAGTGAATTGTGTGCCTCATATTCACATGCTTTGGAAAGAGTTTCAGTGTTTGAGGGGAAAAATTAAATTGGAGTAAAGAAGAGACAGTTTCATTCTTACCTATTTTAGTCCAAAAACTCGATATTACAGACTGCAATGTATAATTTGAGGATGCGCAATGCTAGAGACTTTATGTAAACAGGTCAAGTGCTGCATTCGTCCAATCAGAAAACAGCATCTTATGATTACCCAAGATTAACTGTTAAACCTGGGTAAATTATGAGCAGTGTGAAACGTAAAACAAGATAACCAATGATTCCGCTTATGCAGGGCTTAGAATGATCCAGGGATAAATATTTCAAGTTTGAAAAGTTGTTCCAAACCTGTATGAATTTCTTTCTTCTGCTGAACACAAAAGAAGATAGCCTATTTTGAAGAATATGGGTAACCCAACAGTTGATGGGCCCCATTGACTTTCATAGTATGGAGAAAAAAAAATACTATGGAAGTCAATGGGGCCCATCAACTGTTTGGTGACTGACATTCTTCAAAATATCTTCTTTCAATACAGGTTTGGAACAACTTGAGGGTGAGTAAATGATGACAGAATTTTAATCTTTGGGTGAAATATCCCTTTTCGTGTATTTAAATATTGTGTATTTCCAGGCTCTCCGTACTCACAATGAAGTTTCCCTGGTTGTCATAAATGTGGATCTCTCCATTGGCCATCCCAAACAGCAAGATCTTACTGTCTGGAGACCAGGCCACATGTGCCAACTGGGTCCCCTTCAGTTCTTTACCCCAGATCCTGTTCCCTGTGAGATCACAAAGTTATAAAAACACATAACCAGACAAACACACACATTTATAATCACACAAACAAAATGTTCATGAATGAAAATTCAAAACTATATGATACAACATTAAACATCTACATCTTGATGGCTTTGTTGCCTTCTAAAAATAATAAAATAATTTAAACATGAAAATAAATAAAATATATTTATAATAAAAAGTCCATTAGTGAGAGTAAATCTGTGCTCACCATCCACCGAGCCCACGATCACAGCTCCGTCCTCATACACAATGCAGATCTTCAAACCATCAGCGTTCCAGCTCATGCTCCTCACCACAGATTTATTCCTGTTATTAATCATTTCTTCATACCATGAACCTGGTTGACACACAAAGTCCCAGTTAAAGGCAGCATTTATTACAGAAATTGTTCACTTAAAAATGTGTCATCATTTACTCACCCTCATGTTGTTTGAAAACTGTATAACTTTCTTTTTTCTTTGAAACAAATAAGATATTTTGAAGAATGTTGGTAACCAAATAATTTTGGTGACCACTGACTTCCATTGTAATGTATGAACAACAATAACAACAAAAAAAAACATTTCTCAAAATATCTTCTTTTATGTTCCAAAAAAGAAAGTCATTTAGGTTTTGAACAACATGAGGGTGAGTAAATGGTGACAGAATTGTCATTTTTTAATAAACTTTAAGATAGACTTTTAAATAAATTAAATATTATAATACTTTTTTAATGTTTGGTTATAGGACTGTGCACCTTTATAAAGCATCCAGACAATGATGAGGCCGTTCTGGTCACTGGTGGTCAGTTTCTGATACTGTTCATTCCACGTCACAACCTGCACTGCACCTGCATAAGCAAATCAAAGCTTAGAGTCAGCACACACACACACACACACACAAACAAACTGTCTGTCACACATCTCCTCTTTCTTACCACTGTGGCCCTCCAGTGTCTGATTCATAGAGAGGTTGCTGGGAGCCGCCAAGCCTTTCATTTTGGCATCATCTGGGAAAAATAAACGTAATTTAATTATTAATTATTGGTTGAACGATGGATTTCATTCAAGCATTCATATATGCTGAATATATATAAATAAACAACTGTTGCTCCCATTTTGTCCGTCTATATAAAAATATTACAGGTAGCTCCAGGTTCCCACCTGTGTAAGTCTCAAGTTTGAGCACTTTTAACATGCCATCCTCTCCTCCACAGGCGATGAAACCCTGATCTTTGTTCCAAGACACACACTTTAACACCGTATTGTTCGGAATCGCAATCTGAGGACACAACAGACAGCAAAACCAACAGCCCTGATAAACAGGTCGTATATGCAGAAACAACTGTCATTATCAGCAGCAAAGAAACGCCTTTTTAAGAAAAGTAACTGGAAAATGCCGACAGCTAATCTGCAACATATATCCACGCTCAATCAGGGAGAATTACCTTCTTACTGAGATAAATAAACATCTTTGCTTTAGCTTAGCCTGCTAGCCTGCCACAGCGTTTATGGAGCGTTTTTTGGATGCTATGTTAGGTTTTTGGTCCCGATGACTGTGGGTGATTTCAGCGCTGTATTTATTTAAAGGAACTTTATAATAAGTCCGTTATTAAAAGCATTTGAATTTTCTGTGTATTTATCATGCGTGTACGCTGCTGAAAAACGGTTTGCTTGGTTTCTAGGTAACCAAAACCCGGAAATGGTGTTGTATGATTGTAGCGTTCATGGTATTTGTAGTTCTCTTTGCATTATCTACTCATGGCATTATTGTACATATTCTTTTTCCATTACTCTCGTTTGTGATAATATTATTGTAAATTATTGTCAAATTAATTATAAAATTATTTGAATAGATTCTAAGCGTAGTTATAATTATGGGTTTCGGAAAAGTGACATTTTGAAAAGTTGACATTTCCTGCAGTGTGACCTGCTAAACTTCATCTCAAAGTATAGGCTATTTAAACAGAATTTTTCTAGTTATTCAGTAATGTTTAATGTGTAGTATTCAACATGTTCAATACAAACATATTAATTACAGGGACTAGTAAAGGTAAGGTGGTAATAAAAAAATAAAAAAACTTGGCCTGGCTACAGTACTTTTATAGTTACTGTCACACCAGCAAGACTCTAAAATATGCACTTAACTTACCTTTATAAATAAAATAAAAATAGCTTTAGATTTTAAGGTTTATTTAAAAAACTGTTATGCATCAACTAATGTATATTCCCATCCACTCATGCATTTGAATATGCAATACAATTAGAATATTTGAATATACTGACTGTACATACAAATACAATTACAAACCCATCATATAATATAAAGATATCATAGAAAATGACAGAAAATGACATCAAAGTATATTTTATTTGTTCATATGTATTTGTACAAGTATCCAAGATAAAGAACAATATAAAATAATGTGCATATACTTTACATATTACCATCATTTATATGTATTTACTTTTACTATTTGTTTCCAAAATAAAAGTAAATTTATTCTGCAAAACAATTTCCGGTAACACTTTGTGTCAACATGATATATGTTGATAACTCAAAGATCATACTCGGAACATAATGAAATCTATAATAAGCGCAATTTGAAACAAGACATTTATCGGATTAAACAAACAAAGGGAGGAATGCTACAATGAGTGATTAAATAAAGATTTTTGTTTTGGGTCCCATTCTCCACTCTAGGCTTGACGGAGATCAAACTGCTGCACTCTGTTTGTGATGTCATCCAGTAAGAACAGTTAAGAAAAACGCATCATCACACATCATGATAATCAGGGTTCGTTTCCTGAATAAGCCCATCTTTGGACAGAAAACAACAAGGAGGAATAAATTCTAAACAAATCATGAAATGTCTAATCACTATGCAATAAATCAAAAATTCTAATAACTATGTGAATGCTACAAAAAATAGCATATAGAATGCTACTCTCTGGACACAGGACGTTTATCAGACTGAGTGGTTGAAATAGGATAGGTGATAAACAAATGCTGTGTTAATCTGAAAGGATATGTCTGCTGGTGAGGGTCTGTATGCTGGTGTGAACCTTCCTCTGAAAGGCCATTTGAGCCTCACACATGCAGGCATTCTCGGTCAGATCTCCTCTGGCCTCTTCTGAAAGAGAAACAGACATGTTTTACTGTATACTTACTGCTGAAGATATTTCCTTCACTCCTCAATTTATAAATTACATAATTGATATAAACAACGTTACTGCAATGAGAATTTTAAAAACAAACAGATGTTCCAGAGCACACATCATATCTCCATACTTATTTAAATGATTTGATGTCAGATTTTGATATTTATATTGGCCAAAAATATGTTCTATATGCACAATAATTATCTGGATGCATTTCTTTAGAATGCATCAAATTCTTTACATTATGCATCAAATTCTTTATATTATGCATCAAATTTTTCAAATCATTTGATGCATATTTGTATGACAAACCGTTGGCCTGCTTAGAGCATGTTTTCTTGTCAGAGTTGATAACATATCCCTCTCTGCACTTGCAGAAATAAGAAGCATTGTTGTTGACGCAAATATGTTCGCAGTTGTGCCCAAGTGCACAGGCGTCGAAACCTGCAAAATCAGCTGAATGAGCAAAAATCTTCAATAAAAATATTATATATTATAATATTATGTATAAAAACATTAAAAAGAATTATTGTTGAGTCAGTGATGTACGGCATTCGTTTCATTTTGATTTTTAATTAAATATAGTTGCCTAAAAAATATATTATATTTATATATATTATAATTCGATTGCCTTATGATTCTAGATTTAAATTTGATCCAATTGAATCTGAGCTGTTTTCCCCCCTTTATTCTCTTACCACAGAGTGTCTCCCTGAACTTGGATGTGAGTTTCTCAATCACGCCGTATGTTTCCACATAGAACACATGGTCATCAAGAGGCTGACTGGCCATCAGTTTAAGAGACCGCATTTCTGCTCTGTCCACTCCAACGGCGTATATTTCAATCCCAGAAGCCCTTGCTGCTGCTGCCACCTCTTCAACTTTATCTTGCGGCCTCCCATCGGTCACAATAATGGCCACTTTACCGATGTTCTTTTTTAGGGGCCGGGCCCCAGCAGTCTCTGTAAAAACCTGCTCCATGGCGGTTTTGATGGCCAGGCCAGTCATGGTTCCCGTTGAGAGCGGATCGATACGTGAGAAGCCCTGCTTGACCTCAGCCTTGCTAAAGTACTTTTTCAAGAGGAACTCAATGTTGACGGTGCTGGCGTAGTTGACCAGGGCGACTCGTGTGGCGTCCGATCCGATATCTAGAGAGTCGACCATTTCAGAGAGGAAGATTTTGACCTTCTCGAACTCTGCAGGACGGACGCTACGAGAACTGTCGATGATAAAAACCAGGTCTAGAGGACGGCTCTTGCAAAGCTCTGCTGGAGCTGTGAAAGAGAAATAATACATTACATACTGAACATTTGTGTCACATTATTATCATTAAAAATGTTGGTGGGGGTTTTAAAGTGCAAAGTGTGATGCTGAAAGAGATTAATATGTAAAAATGTTGTTTGTTTATGAAACATAAGAGAGGCTCCTCGGTTAGCAATGCAGCACCGTGACTGGACAATGGAAAGAAACTGATCCCGTTAATCTCATTTGTTCTAAACAAAGTTAAAATTGTACAAAGCAGAATATGAGGACAATATACACAATTAGCATTAAGGCGATAAAGATGTAGTTTTAAAAATCGTTCTAAATACACCACACCACAACTATAATGATAATGACACAGAGGAACGATATTGTTGATGAAAGATACAAACATTGACAGCCAATCAGAATCCATCCTGCTTTAAAGACTTAAGCATTTAAAGTAGCTGACGACATAATTGCAACGCATAAGAGTGTTATTGTGAATTGTTGTGGACGCTAATGGTTATCATTATAGTTATCCTTCTTAGTATGAACAGGCCTTTAATGACGCCAGTTTTACTAATGCTAAATTAGTTTAAAAAAAGAAAAGAAAGAAAAAAAAGCCTAATTAATGCTATTTGTGTATAGAAATATTCCACAATCCTGCTTGTTTAAAGCTAAATGACCATTCTTTTTTTCTTGAATTCTCCTTGAAGAGAGAGAGAGAAAGAAGAGAAAAAATATTAAGAGGGACTGAGGAGGACCAGACGGGTCGTCTGCACCCGGTGGGGTGGGATTGGTCTACCTGGGTCAGTGGGAGGTTCGGCAGGGGCAGCAGTTGT
Organism: Rhinichthys klamathensis goyatoka; assembly: GCF_029890125.1. Lineage (NCBI taxonomy): Eukaryota > Metazoa > Chordata > Actinopteri > Cypriniformes > Leuciscidae > Rhinichthys > Rhinichthys klamathensis. Next base: position 231,004 of record NW_026607005.1, on the reverse strand, counting down.
GCCACGAGGGGTACTGACCGGCTGTGGGGTGGTTGTAGTGGTTGCAGTCTGTGTTGGAGGTGGCGGGGGGAGGGTGGCTACCGTGGTGAGTGGCATGGGCACTGTAGGGGCAGGTAACACCACTGGCATTCTGGGCAGAGTGGGCACTACTGTCCGGACAGGTTGGACAGGTGAGATGGGCTGGACAGGTAAGACAGGACGGTGGTGGATAAAGGGAGGACCCTTCCAGGGCGGCCGCTGGTGATGATGTTGATGAGGGTTGCGATGATGATAGCTGTAAAACCTGTGATTAAAGCCATGAGCTTTGTTTGGTTAGAGAGAGAGAGAGAGAGAGAGAGAGAGAGAGAGAGAGAGAGAGAGAGAGAGAGAGAGAGAGAGAGAGAGAGAGAGAGAGAGAGAGAGAGAGAGAGAGAGAGAGAGAGAGAGAGAGAGAGAGAGAGAGAGAGAGAGAGAGAGAAGAGAGAACAGTAAACAGATATACAGAAATACATAGGAGGAGAGATAGAGAAAAAATATATCCATAGACAGATGTAAAGGAAAAATAGAGGAGAAGGAGAGGGAGAGAGATATGCATTAAAGCAATATGATATTGATGTGGGTTTTGAAGACACTTTTTGGTTGTTAGTAGCATGAGCAAAGTCAGTGGTCTGTTCAGAAGTTCTCTGTGAATGACTGTAGTTCTATATCCTGTCAACCTGAAGGAGAAATATGCTGTAGCACCTTCTCATATAAAACAAATTTTTTTTTTTTTTTTTTTAGGGGACAGAAATTGATAACATTACTAGATTAATGATTTCAGGTAAAAGGTATGACACAAGGAAAAAAGGGGTATTTGTAGTACAACTTTGATATCATATGTGTAGAAAATATACATAAATCATGTAGATTGTAATCCAGAACTTAACATTTTGAAAATATGAGAGAGAAATAATAAAAATAAAAATACATAGGCTACATAAATAAGATTTTTAATAAACAAAACAAAAAAAACCAAGGAAATGTGGTTTTCCCTTATAAATAATAAAAAATAAGTATAGCCTACTTCAAGTTCATTTTAGGATATTTTTAAGCATACTTTATGTAGTAAGTATATACTAATATTAATGGACTACCATACTTGTAACTATTTCAGTACTTGGCCCACTTATAGTATATAAAAGTATACTTTTAAGTATACTTTAAGTGTAACAGTAGTAAACTTTGAGTACTGCAACTATACTACAAGTGAACTTACACAGTTTACTAGTTAAATACTTGTAGCACTTTTTTTAGTTTATGAAAGTACACTGAAGTATACTCTCAGTAAACTTTAATAGTTTTATTTATGCAAGTATACTTGTAAGTTTACCTTAAGTGAACTTGCAAGTACTGTACTTGTAAGATTACTTTAAGTGAACTTTAAGTGAAAGTGGATACTTGAAATATACCTTTACCTGTACTGTAAGTTTGAAGTAAAGTTTAAAGTACACTACCAGTGGACTACACAAAAATGTACATACTCAACATATCGGTTTTCTTTATTGATCAATATTTTCAAATGTATTTAAAACTATGTGAAAAAAAGTATTAATAGGCATAACTAGGCAAACATAACTACAAGCCAAGTATAATTATACTTTTAAATATATATTTGTCAGTATAAGTCAAGTATACTTAAGTGTAATTTTAAGTATATTTCTGAGAAGTACATAAAGTAGCCTATATTTATGAGAAGTGCATAAAAAGTAGACTGAATGTATATTTTCTTAGTGTACTAACAGTACAATTGAATAAACATATTTTTTGTAAGGGTTGATATTTCATTTTTTTTCCTGTAAAATAGTCAATAGAACCACTGCTCATGGTTTTAGAATTCTAAAGGTCTCTAATCCTTCATTAAGCACTTGCTGACAAAGAAAACTTTAATAATAGGCCTACTGTAAAATGGAATGTCCAGTGTATTATATAATTTCAAGGGACTACAGTAGGTTACTTTTTGTTCCTGAAGAACACTAATGCAATTTACAAAAAATATATATATATATATATATTGTTTCTCAAGTACCTAAAGAATTTCACTCACTAGTTTTTTTATTTTAAAATAATACTCAGTGCTTATATTTTAAACATAAATTTAAATCAAGGCTTGAAAATAATTACAAGCATAGATTTCGCTTGTTTTTTTTTATAATAGGCTACCGGTAATATTAATAATAATAATAATAATTATTATTATAAAAAATTACAAATAACAGAAATAAAATGATTACTTCCAAAGTTGATGGAGTTGCCGTGTCCAGGAATATTGGGGGGGAGGTGAGATCTCTGCCGGTGCGGGTACAGCTGGTTCTGGTTCCGTGCGTAAGGGCCATACGTGCCCTGCGCCTCCATTAAAAATACAGACAGGCAAAAGACAACAATGCAAATAAAGAATGTCATGTTGATGAAGATCGATGCAGAAGTGTCCGTTCTTGTGTGTATTCCGCCTTAAGGTGAGAGTTTTGACAGGAGCAGAGGCTCACATGATGTTTTAAAGCCGCTGGCCCCCAGATGTTCACCGCCAGCCACCAATCCAGAGAACAAGAGCGTTTGACTGGGCGGGAGTTTAGTCTTCTATAAATGTAATGGAGAATACAGTAGAACGGCATGCATAGATAGTACAAATAGTGCACAGAGAATTCTGTAAATTCTGAAGAAAAAATAATACTACTACTAATGCTTATTAGCTAATGCACAAATAACTTTATGATATAACCCTGTGTGTGCATTAGACCTATTATTCTGCATTGTGAATAACAATTCATCCCGCCTCTAGATGGCGCTGTAATAAGTGCACTACTACAGCAGCAGCGACTACTGGTTTGTTTTTACTGTGCTCGTTGGTCGAGATTAGAGAGTCAAGGGGAGATCTCTCAACTCAAATAGGTAAAATTCGTCTTTATGTCGTTGTTTAACACAAACATTTTGTTTATGCATTTGTTGATGGTGACGTATCCTTAAGTATTGGCCTGAGCAGTGGTGTGGGGAAGCAGCACATTATGAGTTGCTGTCTAATAATATGCAAATTCTAATTATGCTGTCATGAAAATGAGTCAGATCTTTACAAATTGTATCACGCTATTCCTTATGTCTGTGTCTGTATACTAAATATCATTTCGGTTCGCACTTCAAATTAGTTATATATTTATGTACGGACAAATCCATGGCATTGTATGAAGTTTAGATGATTTGAAAGCCATGCCAATAGTTGTCAGTGCTGTCAGCTGCATGCCTTTCAAAACCATTTACCAAAATGTGGGTGTAGATGTAGAAATTCAGCTGAGATCTGTATTGCTATACATGATGTTAAATACATTACAAACTACTACGAACTTGTACAAAATAGACACACAACTTATGGATTTTAACTTAAAAAATATCAGCATTACTTATGCAATGTATTTATTGCCTATATGTCTATATGTGTGTGTGTGTGTGTGTGTGTATATTCACACATACATATATTCAAAGTATTTAGAGCTGAATCTAGGCAAAGTTTGGTGACTTTGACGAATGTAAATGTTACCTAGAATTGCAGTTCTGGATAATTGAGAATCATGATTTTATAATTTGTTGTTGTTGTTGTTATTTCAAACAGAGATCCCGATTCTCCCACGATTCTGAACAGAGTGACAACTCAAAAAAATAACAATGTTTACTAGAGGTTCTGACAAAATGTTAATTTAAAATGTTTAATTAATCAGAATCAGAATGAGCTTTATTGCCAAGTATGCTTACATACAATGAATTTGTCTTGGTGACAGAAGCACAGCAACAAGCCGTGAATAACAAGAATAAAAGTAAAATAAGTGAATAGAAATAAGTATATAAAACATTCACAATATACAAAATCGACAATATATTTATGTACAGGTCTGTTGATCCTTTCCCCTTGTGTCTGTGTTTAGTGTGACAGTATGCAGAGTCTGTCAGTGCAGGCACTGGCTCTGCGGCAGCTGGGCAGACTGAACTCGCTGCAGCTGCTCTCACCGTGCAATGGCTCTGGCCTCATCATGTGGTGCCCACAGACTTTACATGCTCGTCAGCTGTGGGGTTCAGCCACTCCCCAGACGCACCGGACAGCCATGTGGCCAAAATCGTGGGATGCTCGGCAAAGCTGGTTGCTCCATCAAACACGGCTCAAGAGCACGAGAAAGAAAGGGAAGCAGAAAGTAGTGCAGCAGGAGGAGGAGGAGGAGGTGGAGGAGCAGCAGGGTGCAGAGGCTAGTGATTATGAGGACGAGCTTCAAGATGACCCAGGCCTGCCAAAAGACTACAAAGACCATGAAAAAACTGTCCCGTCTCTACGTTTCGATCTGCTTTTGAAGGCTGGATTGGACATTGCACGACAGTAAGCCAGAAATACCGCTCATCATGTTCTGAGATTAATTCGGTCTCAGTTGCAAAGTAGTGTTTTCAGTTCCAATTGCAGATGTGATGATGTAGTTTCATCTATATTTAGCTCTAATAACTTTGACTGTAACAGTTTCGAACAGATCAGCCGTCTGTTATTTAGGACAACTCCTTGTTTTACCTCATAGAACCCCTTCAGAGAATGGATGAGTTGTGTATACATTCTTTGCTCATATTGCTCTTTTATTTTTTTCTGTCCTTTTAGTGTGTGGTGTTTTGGCCAGTGGTAGTGACTAACATACATGTATCATGTACTCTTTTACAGTGGAGTGGAGGATGCTTTTTATAGCCTCAAATTGAGACTGAATGGTCAAAAGCTCTCAAAAAAGAGCAAAATGGTGAGTCAGCGCCCTCTAGTGGTATAATCAGAAGAACTTTCCTTATAAATATGTAACACTGGCTTTAATTATGGATGCAATAAAGAAACTTACCCTGCTTGTGGTAGACTTCCCGTTACTGGCTTGACTAAATTTATCTGAGTAGTGATTAGTATAAGCAGAAATGGCACCTTATTAATATAACAGTCTATGGTCTGCTGCCTCCTACAGGTTAAAGTGGGGGATACACTGGATCTGATTCTAAATGAGGACAAGGAAATGGACACAGTCTTGCTGAAAAGAGTGATCTTAAAAAAGGTGGTTGGAGAGACAAAAGATACAGAAAAGCAGAGAGTCGTTCTAAGAAGCTGGAAACACCTACAACTTCCCAGAAAGGATGTGTACAAGCAGTGAAGACCAATTCTATGATGTTTAATAGGTGAAAGGTCAGAAACTGTGACAAAAGTGGTATTTCATATTCCACTCTCCAGCCGTTTAATTCTGAAACTGCAGATTGCGAATTCAATGAGGTGTTTTCTCTGCACAACAAAAACTGACGGACTTTCTCACATCTGTTCACTTGACAGTCGTTCTCATAACTTTCATACTACTTGAAGATGGATTTAATGAACTTTACAGGTCACAAATGGAACACAAATACATCCAATTATTTAGAGGTGGTTTAGGTTATATGCATTTTTTTATTATTATTATTTAGTATATACTAGATTCACAAAAATACCATTGTGAGATACAGTAGATCAGACAGTGTTTGTGATATCAAATGTTTTCAGGATTTCTGATCCCCTGTTCAAAGCTTATTTAGCTTATACTTTATGATTGGTAGATTTTCAGTGAGCAGTTTTTTTTCAGGAAAGGTACAGAGTGCCTCTGCATACAATGTTAATATATCTATATATATATTAAGCCAGACTTAAAAAAAAATGTTTTGCACCGCGCAAATGATTCAAAAGTGAGTCCAAATCCAAACAAATACAGGTTCCAAAACTGAATTTCTTTCTTTTTTCTTCTTTATAATGCAAAGAAAACAAATTTGATCAAAAATGCAAATGATCTGTCCTACCTTAGGTTTTGTATGGTTTCCTCTGACCCTCACTTGTGTATATGAATTATAATAAAAAGGATCATGAAACCCATCTCAGCTAGGAAGTGAATTTTTATTTAAAAATATATAACATATAACCTGGTGCTATAGTTTAGTACAGATGAGTAAGTTTGACTTCTTGTAAGGCAAGACATACTTCAATATGTTGATAATTAGAAAAAGCCAGTGCTGCAACATTGCTACAACTTAAAACAATATATATACTGTATCTTCTTTATATATATATATATATATATATGCATCTTCTCTACCCTCACCCCAAACTAAAGTGACCTATTATTTTTAAAGTACTAAATGTTTACATTTAAGTTGATTTAAGGCTAACTTTAGCTTATCTATTAATCATTAGAATAACATCAATAATATTTTGGCATATAAATAGTAACACTAATATCTGTCAAGTGATAGTGGCTTCAATCACAAACTTTGCTGTCACCTACTATCCCATCCTGTTTAAAGGCTATGGACATGAACTGGACCTTAAACAAGGACAAGTTTCAATATGCTTCAGCTTATGGACTTGTGCAAATAACAGGTATGTTGTGTAAAATATAGGAAAACAGGTCTGCACTTTGCAGGAACGTTGATTAAGAATAAGTCACAGTGTTGTTTGATCTCTTTGCCTTCTTTAGAATGTCACATTTCTTGCGATTGGGGCGCCTGCAGCGCTCGTCAATGCTTGGCACGCATTCATAGTGCCACACCTCCTCCATTTTGTCAACAGGGTAGACGGCCTCCACGTAATGACGAATAAGTCGGAGGCGCACAGGGTCCAGCTGTTTCTTGTTGCAGGCCCCAGAGTGGTTGTACTGCAGCCGTAAATTGTCCTGCGTGAAAAGCTCTGGGAAAAGACGAACGAGAAGGCGGGCAGCAAAATTTCCCACAGACAGACTCTGTTGGACAATCTCCCTCACTTCAGCATCCGTGAGCAGGTAGTCAGAAGGCACTGGGAAGTCTGGGGTAGACACCGAGAGGTCCTCCAGAGGAATCTTGCAGAAATCTTTGCTGCTTTTCTCCAGGGGTGAAGACAGGACTTCAGAGTCCTCTTTCACACGATCTGAAGTGAGAACATTGATTTGGCCAGCAGTTAGCAGAGAGTCTTTTGGGTCAGGCTCTTGGTCAGGCGAACAGGCCTTCCGTTGTTGCTGGTATGAACGTCGTTGGTCAGTATCCCGTCGCCTGCAACGCTCATCAAGTTTGCCGACAAACTCAAGAGTCCACACACGGTCGTTCTTGGCTTGTGGGTAGAGTAGCTGGACGTAATGTCGGATGAGATTGATTCGTATAGGATCCAGCTGCTTCTTTCCTAGAGATCCGCTGCAGTTGTAGTATTTTCGCGCATTCTCGAAAGTGAAGAGCTCAGGGAACATGAGAACCAGGAGACGAGATGCAAAGTTCCCAATTGATAAACTGCATTCGTAGTTGCATTTTAGCTGTTCCTTAGTAAGTAAATACTCCTGTGGAACAACAAAGTCTGGAGGAGGGATCTGTAGTTTATCGAAATCCACAGGCTCGAGCCATGATTTTTTAGACCTGCGATTTGGTTTCTCATAATCACACAGGTCACCGATCTTAACAATGGAGATGTTATCAGGGAGACGGGTGGTATCATACATCTCTCGGGTGTCACGACCACTGACATTTACTGAAGAGTTCTCCAGTGCTTCCTCCATTCGTTGTACACACAACTGCAGCCAGGTTTCCTCTGGGATATCAGGAAAATTGGCCTCCATGTATTTTCGTATAATTTCCAGTCTGTCCGAGTCAATGATCAACTGTCCAATGCTGTTGTGGCCCTCTGGCAACTTGCCCTCCTCAAACACCTCTGGGAAGAGTCTGTTCAACAAAAAAACGACAAGCTCCTCTGGGGAAGTCAAGTCTTCAGAGTCGTCACCAGCAGCCTCATGGGGGTCGAACGCTATATCTGAGCTGGCATTATTAGGATGAACATCATTGTTCTCTCCAGAGTTGAGGGAAAAACTCTCGTCCTGGGCATCTTCACTGATAAAATGGAAAGTGTGATTCGGTTCCATGTCAAACCCAACAACCATCGGAGCCTGTTTGTCACACATCTGACCACTCTCCATGTCCTTCTGAGCCCAGAAACGATTCAAGAAATCATTGATCTGCAGCAAGCACTCCGTCTGCCAGACATTTTCATTTTTTACCTGCGGGTAGCAGACTTCCACATAGTTACGTATTAACTGAAGGTGCAATGAATCTAATGTCCGTTTAGTTGTAATGCTGCATGTGCTGCAGCTGTGCATGCATTCCTTTGCTGTGAAAAGTTCTGGGAACAGTTGAACGAGGAGTCTGCAGCCAAGCTCGCCCGCAGTGGACGTTTGCTCCATCAGCTGGGTGAGCTCATCACTAGTCAACTGGTATTCAGGAGGAGGTTGAAATTCCATGACCATCTCAGAGGGCTTCATCTGCTTTTTAATGCGCGTCACTTCCAACGAGAGCAAGTCCACCTTACTGTGCAGCTGGGTCATACTGGAATTCAGTGTGTTGAGGAGGAAGAACATCTTCTCGATGAGCGGGTAGAGGTGAGAATCCAAGGCAGCAGGAGAACCCGTGATCCCCACAGTAGGCGAGGCCTTAAACATGTGATGCTTTCTAGAATTGCCCAGTTTTTGGAACTGGACCCCATTATGGCTTGCTCTGACTCCATTGTGAGCTCCGTGCTGGTCCAGATTGGATGCAGCTTTACGCTCAGAAATACGATGCGTGATGCTGTAGAGTGGTTTCCTGTATGAAGAGATGGAAATCTGCTCCTGAGGAGATAATCTGTGGCCGTGAGAGCATGACCTGCTTCCATCATCTGAACTGCCGTCAGGATGTTCTCCTGCCTGGAAAGTAAGTGGGAAATTTTGCTGTTAATAGTTTGCACCAAAAGAAATATCAGACCAGACAACTCTTGACAAATTCTATCCCAAATACAATGTTTAATCTGTAGAAGAACTGAAGTTGTGATTGTAACAGATGTTCCTTTTCATCTTACCTGTGTTGTCACCTTGACCCTCTTCCCGCTAGTGGACCGTTCCACCTCAGGGCCTGCGTGTGTTGCTAAACGTTTTGTAATGCGCTTAATGAAGCTCTCCATCTTTCCCTCTGAGTTTTCAATAATGTCCTCTGCATCTTTCTCGACTTTAACTTCTGAAGAAAAACCCAAGTGTTCATAACTATTCAAGAATGCTGAGAAATGCTGATAGACATCATCTCACACAATTCTGCACAACTTTAATGAGGTTACAGGATACTTGTTTACAGAAAACTTGCCTTGTTTACACCTGGTTTTAAGATCTGTCTCAAGTGATTTATCGCAAATTATCAGCTGAGAAAGATGAACATTTACAGCTGGTAGTAACATGCATCTCCATTTACATTTTTATCTTTATCGGGCACTTGAATTTACAAAAAAAATATGATGTGCAAAGATAAATTTATAGTAAGCACTACAAATATTACAAAATTTGTCAATTTTGATTTCATGGTGACTTTAAAAGTTAAGGCAGTGGTTGATTTTACAGGTGAGCATTTACACTGCAAATGCAATTTCATTCCTTTATGACTCCACCTGATGTTCTTCCTCTCCTAAATGTTTTTGATTATACCTGAAATTTAGTACTGCCAACTTGATTTTTTTGTCAGGTGATTACTGTTTTAGGTGATTTCTGTAAATTCATGTAATCACCAGTGATCCTAATACCAAGTAAACTTTCAATGCAACATCTCCATTTGATGCTAAGGTAAGTCTGTTTTGTTTATTGTGAAGAAATGCATTTTAGTATACAGAGAAAACTATTGTTCATTGAAAGTTCTAAAGGGGCATTTAGTGTGAATCGAATTTACATACTTTTATCAGGCACTTGTCCGTCTGCATTAACCATGCACACAGAGGAGCTCATATCCTGGGAAGAGACACAACAGACCCATGACTGATTACTGATATTATCTGATAATCACACATCTAATACATTTCTTTTGCACTTTATCTTTACACTTATCAGTCATAGGCAGCAGCTGTCCAGGGAATGCAAGTTTAGGAATATCTCACTAACATATCTTTCTGTATAATGGTTTGTTTTAAAAAGAGGAAGCCTTTGGCCTGCTGAAAGACAGTGAAGTCAGCATAACACACGACTGATGATAGATGTCATGGCAAGCGTGAGAAAATTATGATGTGTGTAAAACTTTACATTCCCTGAGTGAATTTTCTCCACGGTGAAGTTCTGTGAAATTGTTTTCCTATTTGTTTTTCATGCCTTGCACCGTGAAGTCTCGCCAGAGCACCGGAGAGGCGCTGCTTCACCGTACCGACCCCCGTCCACCGGCTCCTCTTCCTCATTCTTCCAGTGGAAACCCCACGGATCGGTACAAGCGGGGAGACAGACGGACAAGCGGCTCCCTGCTGCGGTCCTTCTGTGGACTGCATATGCCTTAAGGAAATAATGTACACTTTATGTGTTTTGCAGAAATACGGAGACCTGCCCTTCTCTCTCGTGTTTCCCCTCCCTCCCCCGTGCGCAACTCTCCCTCTTGCGTGACGCGGCAAGAAAAACATCCACCGATGAGTTTTCGCTCCGTCTCCCGCAACACGGCGCGTTTAAACTACCTGCGCGGCTGAAATCAAACTCACCTTTGCGATGCCGGGCAGCCGTGTGCAGTAAGTTAGGAGGCATCAGCCATGGTCGCGTCTTTAAATCCAGTGGATTTGTCCACGGGTAACTGTTGTCCGTGTTTCTCTCCGCTGCTTTTTTTTCTTCTTCTTTCTCTAGTCAGTGCCCTCTCGCGTGACGTGACGGCACTGTGTCATTTCCGCACAGCTGTGGGTTCGCTGTGGGATTTTTGCCAGCCCACCCCACGTGAATCCTTGAGCTGCGGCGCCGTGGCCGTAAAATGAGCGAAGTGCGCACTGTGGCGTGGGACTTCTCGTGACTCTCGGTCATTTCAGTAGGCCCTGCGAGTCGCGCGCCTCCACGAGTGTATAATCGCCCGCGTCATAGACGCGCGTGACAGCACAAATATATTTCACAGTATGTAGTTGAAGTTGTTTTAGATAACTTTTAATAACTATTGTTTATTACTACACCGAATGACTACAGAATTAATAGCCTAATGCATGTGAATATAAGATGGTTATTCCCTCTATTAAGCAAAATAGCTACTGCTTTTATTTTGTGTATATGTGTCAGTGCATTCCGTTTTATTCTAAAACATTGATTTGAAGTTGGTGCGGTTAAATAAATGACGTTCTGCAAATTCTGAGTAATGAGATTGGAAATGTAAGCAACACCAAGAAAACCAAACGATAGGCTACCACGAATTGTTTGGGTGTACTTTGTCCTCACAGAAGGTTTTACATTTAATATTTGAATAGTAATTTACTAAGGACATATTGAAGAAGCAGGTCTTCATAGATTAGTAGCCTATTATTACTTGACTCACAATTATTAGGTTTTTTCTTTATGAAAAATTTTGCCCCAAAATAAATGTATTGCATATCTGTAACATTCAGGAAATTTTCTTTTGAGTTTGAAGTTGAACGGTCTATTTAGATGCATTCTGAATCAAGTTGTAACCGGAAATAAGGTTAGCTCGTATTTTAACTTTATCAGCACAGCAGCATAAATAGGTAATGTGAACTTTTCAGTCTTGTCCATGATACAACTAGCGAACTATATAATGAACTGTCCCAGACCGCTTTTATGTTGCAGTTCACTGCAAGGGGACTGCCGTCTAGCGGATATGACAAGTAATGCATGGCAAATTTGCTTTCTATTGTAACTAGATTATAACATGTTTTGATGTCAAGTAAATAATCTTTTTAAAATTATATTTTAAATATTGTCATTAATATATCTATATATATTTTTAAGCATTTATTTATTTGATTATTATTTTATATATTCCTACAAGCAAAACAATCATGCCAAAAAGTAGCCTATAGGCTACTTTAAATTGGAAAAAAGCAAAGAAAGAATTAATGTCCATTCAAGCATCCAGAAGGTCTAATTAAACTTTACAGCATATAAATATGTGAGCTATTTATGGATGATGTAGGTTGTCTGTTACAGCATTTCGCACTAGCAAAGAGGTGAAATAAGTCCACTCCAGCTGTCCTCGTGCGCGCACCTAAAGGCACACTCCGAGACTGTTCTCAGACACTCATCAGTTTGCACCCGATGTGGCCAATGTCCCGTAACGCGCATTAGTAATGTCTGCATTAGTGATGATGTCTGCATTAAGTCATGGTCACGGAGCCGTGGCTCTTTGAGATGTGGGTGTGATGAGACGCCGGTCATTATTCAGGTAATGTGGGCTGTTTGATCCATCACGCGCTCATGCGATGACGCTCGCGCCTGTTCTAAAATCTCATTTTAGCATGCGCTCATCTCATTTTTTTTTATCTTATGAGACAAAGAATCACATCCGTCAAATCGAGAAAGAATATTTTATTGCTTTAGTGGCAAAATAAAGAAGAGTACTACAATAAGAACACATTTCAAAACTGCAGGCTACTTCAAAGACTCTTAAATGCATTCTATCCTCAAAAACTACATTATATTTTTAAAGTAATAAGCTGTTGGATAAACACGAGGAAAATAAAATCACACTGGCAGACAGGAGTTAACTGCTGTTCAGTTCATTGTTTTTATAGGCTATTAAAAATGCATGCAAATGCCTATAATAGCCTACATTTAAAAAAACACAGATAGGCCTAGGCTGTAGAATGTTTTTTTTTTTTTATTGTTGTTTTTTCTTCATATTTTTAAAGGGTGTTTTTCCTTAATGTCAGCCACCTAACAGAACACACAATAAGGGTTTTTGAATGCAACAGGAACAGAAAATGCACCAGTTACTAACGTAACCTCTATTCCTTGAAATAACGGGAACGAGCATTGCATGAAACACTCTTTGGGGAAACACTGTTTTCTCAGAATACTGAAGCCTGATTTGTTCACGTTTGTGCACTGCATGAACCTATGGCATTTCAGCCTGCCTTAACAGGCAGAGCCGACTGCCTATAAGTCGGTGAAGAATGCCGTAATGTCAGAATCTTTGGACTGCCGCAGTGCAGACTCGTGTGCAGCTGTATAGCACGGCAGGGTACGCAATGCTCGTTCCCGTCATCTCAGGGAACCGAGGTTAAGTTAGTAACCAGAGCGTTCCCTTTCGAAACAGTCTCTCACATTGCGTGAAACACGCTTTGGGGAACGATATAGCATATAGAACACCCAGAGCGCCTGCATGTCGCCCACGTGTGTGACCGACGCTAAAGCTAGCAGCTGTCTTCAGCGACAGGGGCCGCAATCCGGACGCTTGGAGCAGCTCAAACGGAGGGCCTCGGTGGACCCTAAGGATCGTGGACAGGTCCCAGATCAGAACAGTACAAGGGCGAGGCAGGTTATGTCTCCTGGCTCCCCTCAAAAATTTGACGACCATGTCATTCCTTCCTACAGACTGGCCGGCCACGAGGGTGCCACATATACCTTGAGCGTGGAAGGGGTACGCCCCTTATCAAGTAGTTTTTGTAAGAAGGGCAGAATGGCTGACACATCAAAAATGGATGAGTCTTCGTTCCAGACCACACACCAGTCGGAGAAGACAAACCCTTTAAAAGGTATAGAGGCGTCTTGTAGATGGCGCTCTGGCCTCCGCTATCGTGCTGGCGACTCTCACAGGGAGCTGCGAAGGCTCCAGTCAAGGAACCACAGATGTAGGCTCCACGACTCGGGTTGGGGATGCCAAAGGGACCCTCTCACTGAGAGAGAAGGTCTTTCCTCGGCAGAATCGACCACGATCAGCTCAGGGAACACGACTGGTTTTGCCAGAGTGGAGCCACCAAGAGAACTGAGCATCTGATCTCCCTGATTCACCTGATGACCTGAGGGAGCAGAACGATCAGGGGAAAGGCGTACAGGCGAGCTTTGGGCCAATCCTGGGCCAGTGCGTCCTGTTCCCTTGAGAAAAAATTGTCCAATGAGAGTTGTCTTCTGAGGCGAAGAGGTCTACCTCTGCCCTCCTGAAGATCTCCCAGATCATCTGAACCGATTGGTGGTGGAGCCCCCATTCCCCTGGAGACAACCCACCCCGGGACAGCATGTCAGCCCCTTGGTTCAACCTGCCCGGCACGTGCACTGCCCTCAAGGAGCCCAGGTTGCACTGTGCCCATAGGAGGAGGCGTCTCGCTATGGCGTCTGTGCCCATATGGAGGCGGCGTCTCACTGATATGCAGTCGCTGCTCCAGGCTGGACCAGGAGCTGAACACCGGTCTGCCCTCAAACAGAGCTCCCCAACCCGGGTTGCGGGCATCTGTCGCAACAACCTTCCGTTTGAGGTCAGTCCCAATCGGACACCTGTCCGATACAGGCAGGACTCCATCCGGTCCACCCTGAGGCATAACCGTCCCTGACGCCAAGCGTGGGACGGGACTCAGGCTTTCAGCCCCAACTTTGAATGACGCCACTAGCCACTGAATACTCAGCGAGCGTTCCAGGGTGAGCCAGGCCTGAGTAGATAACTGCCACCAGGAAAGCGACTCGCCTGCTGGGAGACAGGATGCTCTTGGCTGAATTGATTCTGAGCCCAAGATGTTCTAGGTGACTGATAACACTAGCCAGTCGTCGAGGTAGTTCATGACGCGGATTCCCACCTGCCTCAGAGGGGAGAGAGCCGTGTTCAGGCACTTGTTAAATGTGCGTGGGGCCAGAGACAGCCCGAATGGGAGGACTGTATATTGGTAAGCCACCCCCTCGAATGCGAATCTCAAGAACAGTCTGTGATAAGGTGCTATTTGGATATGAACGTAAGTATCTTTCAGATTCACAGATAAGAACCAACCCTCTGGGCAGACCTGCGTGAGGATCTGCTTCAAATTCAACATCCTGAATAGCCATCTCATTAATGCACGATTCGGGATCCTGAGGTTGAGGATGGGACTGAGTTTAACTGGTTTACAACAAAGGAAAACAAAGAAAAACAACGGTTGGCAAATTGTCTGGGGCAGAAGTCTGCATTAGGAGGGAAAACTCCAAGTCTCTCTGCTTGCTATGTGGCTTTAGGCTGTTTTTATTGCTAGCTCTCTTCTTGCAGGAACCAATGAATGGAGTGCTAGGTGATAATCAGCAAATGGGGTGCAGGTGTTTACAATCAGCACCTAAAGAGCAACAGCAGAAAAATAGCAAAAACCGCAATACACAGCAATAACCTTAAACACATTCCTAAACATAATGAACTAGAGAAA
Organism: Rhinichthys klamathensis goyatoka; assembly: GCF_029890125.1. Taxonomy (NCBI): domain Eukaryota; kingdom Metazoa; phylum Chordata; class Actinopteri; order Cypriniformes; family Leuciscidae; genus Rhinichthys; species Rhinichthys klamathensis. The sequence continues at coordinate 215,883 of NW_026607005.1, read as the reverse complement.
AGCAGCAATAACACCTGGGCTTGCACTCGTTCAAACCCACATGCTTAGCCCTCTGACAACTCTGTTTCTTCCTCCGAGGCTCCTAGGAGGAGGGAAACAGGAAAAAGCGAGGGCCGTCTTCGTTGAAGAAAGCTATCTGTGAGCGCAAAGTGATACTCTTACTCTCGCAATGAGAGCAGTCTGTTCCGGGGAGCGCTGCAGTCAGAGTGATCTCGGCCCAGGCAAGCAATGCACTCACTGTGCTCGTCTGCACGAGCCACACTCGTGGCGTGGCATTTTGTATCAAAAGCTTATAGGCAGTCGGCTCCGCCCATTTGGGCGGGCTGAAATGCCATCAGTTCGTGCAGTGCACAAACGTGAACAAATCAGGCTGCAGTTTTCTGAGAAAACAGAGTTTCCCCAAAGTGTGTTTCACGCAATGTGAGAGACCGTTTCGAAAGGCAACATGATGACGTGATGCGAGAATGGTGCTGGAGAGTTTTAAAGATCTGTCCGTAGATGGAGAGACTAGAGCACTAGACATCTATCATATATTCCTAAAGCAGACTGGTTTAAAGGTAAAGTCTAATAAGCACACAAAATGCAAGAGTCACATGCAACAGTTTTACTTATAAAATGGATCGCTCTTCTTATTCATTTATAAGACCTAAAACACGTGTCACATTAAAAATTTAGTTTCAATATACGAAAATCAAATCTAATGATCTCAGACCAGGCTCCTCATCTCTGATCCAAACACATAAAGGAGGCGGAGAGTCACCTGTCTGTATAGAATAAATGAGTCGTAATAGATTTGAGCTTTACTGAAGTTGAGCTAGTATCCTACACTCTCTCTCTCGCTTGCTATACCTGTGCAAATCCAGCCACCATGTCATCAGGGGCTCGGATTGCCACGAATCGCCAAACCACAAAAATCATTTCCATGCGCAAAAACAGAGACAGTATCAGGTTACCAGGATGCTTATACTGACGGCCATAAATTCACACTGTAAGTCTGTGTGTATGTCTGACTTTCGTTAGGCCGCCATCTGACCCCATAACACACACACACACAGGTTTTTTTGTTTGTTTTTAAGAAAATAAATGTCCAAAATACCAACTGGTTGTACATTTTCTAAAAATAAAAAAATTATGTGAAGTGGTGATTGCCCGTACAAAAATTAGGATTAACCCTAAATAAACAAATAAATGCTGAACTAAATAAAATAAAAACTAGAATAAAGAAACCAATCAATTGAGCATTCTGACCAGTAACAGCTGAACCAATGACGTGAGATTTGGGGTGGGACTATCGTTTTTTCCTGCGGAATTGGGCTACTTCTGAAACTGTTGCAGCGATTTGTTTTTTCCCCTGTGGGTTAAAGGTTTAACATATGTTATAAATTGTATTTGACTGAAATACTTTATTTGACTGATAAACCAATGAATTGAATATAAATATAAATTAATGATTGAAGGAGCCAGTGTGCAGAAATCTATGAAAATGACCAAGAACAAGAAGATCTTAAAACTATAAAAATCTTAAGGTAAGATGACAGACTGTTTATATATTACTTTATAGTGATTTGAGTTTAAAACTTGTTTGTAATACACAACAGTGACTGTATTTTAAATGTATTTTAGCTATGGGATTGAGATATTTTGAGTTGTGGTATTTGTGCTAGTTTTGTATCAGGGTTTTTCTGGTTTTGTTTCTTTCTTTCAGATCTGGCAACCCTGCTAGTGGAGCAGAAATTTCACTTCAGCTTAAAAAACAACCACCACCTGAGGAATCTGGGAAGTGTCTATCAGTTTTACAAAGCAAGCACAGCAGTGTTGCCAAGTCTACTTATTATAAGCAACTTTGGGCTTGGTTTCCCACCCACTTTTAACCATTTATGTATTAGATATTTTATGTCATTTCGCCTGCTTGGCTGTTTCCTTTTTTTTTATTATATGATGTCATTACGTTGCTGACACCAGCCAATCGCTGCATTGCTGATCATGATTTTGAGTATCGATATACTGTATATCTGCCCTTTCCAATGAACATGCAGTAATATTAGACAACTTAATCCAGATATTGGTAACACTTTACAATAAAGTTTCATTTGTTAACATGTGTCGTTCTACAGTAGTTAACATGAACTGACGATGAACAATACTTCAGTATTTATTAATCTTAGCTACGTTAATCTCAACATTTAGTAATATATTTTAAGATCAAAAGTTCTATCTGTCAACATTAGTTCGAACTAACTTGAATTTCTTTTTATTAACAAAGGTTAATTAATGCTGTAAAAATAGATTGCTCATTGTTAGTTCTCGTTAGTTAATGCATTGACTTATGTTAACAAATGTGACCTTATAAAGTGTTACCCATCTTTTTATCAAATCCGCAAATTAAAAAACTCATTTAAAGAAATTAGCCAGAGCTCGATTATCACAACTGAAGATCTGGCATGCAGTGTTGTCTTATGTTGTTTCTGCCATGAATAATCAACTTACGAAAATTGGCAGAAAATTCAATAATTCATTGATTTCTTCCAATCTGTTAAGCGTTAGCCATGAACCATGACTGATTAAATGAAGCAAACTTCAACATGATTAAAATGTGATTGGTACAATCTCAATGAGGCCCAAAACCTACAATTCCCTTGCAATAAAGACTAAAAGACCTTTCATGACTTTTCATATCACTCTTCGACACTTTGTTAGTTTTACACAGTAATTCTAATAATAAAGTCTGAACGAACTCTGATCAGGACGAGACAGCACAAGAGTTTGCCTCTGACATGGTGGTGGTGTTGTTGTGTCAGGAAGGGTTGCTTGTTCTTTATTTCTGTCCTTGTTCTCTTCAGTTTTTCACTGTGTGTTTTCTCAGGTCTGCTTGAGGCCAAAATGAATTTTTCATGTATGACCAGAGGGCTGTCCCTCTCCTACCGAGCAAACTTAGTGTACTATCCTGCCAACAAATCTGAGGCCAGAGAGAGACATGGAAGGAACTCTGCTGATGTTTCTGCATATATGTTATTCTCTTCCCTCTCTGTCCTTCAAGTGTGTGTGTGTGGTCCAGCGGCTGCCGGCAGTGACCGTCACTCCCCTACGCCACACTTCACACTCTAGTCGTCCCCCCCGTGGTCACCCGGGAAACCGCAGGCTGCCCAAGCTGGCGCCAGCCCTCTCGCTGAGCTGATCAATACTGCAGCATTTCCTGCCCATTCACTCAGGTCACACACTCACCTCATTAATTATTACTGCCAACACTGCTGCTGGAGCACCCCGGGCACCCACAACACACACACACACACACAGTCATCGGTTTTCGGACCAACATTTTGGTTAATGCCACCCCCTATCATACTAATAAGTTTCTCTATGATCATATCTTACAGTCATATATTAATGATGTTTGTTTATCTTTTTTAACGTGCTGTATAGAAATATTGACCTCCGGTAAATATCACAGGAAATCAGAAATTTTAGAATAAAGAGAGACAATACATATTGATTTTTTTTTCTTCAAAAAGACATCTCATTTTATTTTAAAAGATAAAGCTGATTTGGCGACCAAATGCATAGAGTGTGTATGAGTCCAGTAATCAACACTCGTCATTACTACATAAACATCATCATCATCATCTGTGGAGCAGGTCAGAACCGCAAACATTCCAAAGAAAGTCTTTGAAAAGCACCAAAAAGTGAAAACTCCAGGTGGGCTCATGTTTCGACAATAATCAAGAGCATCAAACTGAATTGGTTTCATATATGCATCCAGATTGAAACCATCTTTAGAACTTGGTGACCGCACAGGCCATGTTTTCCAGCGCCGACCGAGCCTCTGAGGGTGGGAAGCACTTCATGGCCTCTAAGGCCTTGTTGCCATGGTAACTGCACAGGTCAAGCGCCTGGCTCACGCCTCTTTCCATCTTTATCAGGCCCCGGAGCTGCAAAACACGCAAGAATGAGGAGAAATTTAAATATCATTCCATCAAACAAATGAAACTGAAACAGTAGAAGTAATATTCTTTAGAACTGAATTTAAAGGCAAGGAATTCAAATCATGACAATTTCTACAGATTAACGGGATTTACTTGCAAAACAAATGATAGTTACACTTTATAATAAGGGTCAATTTGTAAACAATGTGTTTGGTATCATGAACTAACAATGAACAATACTTTTATTAATCTTGGTTAAATTTTCAAATTGTAAAAATGTCAAATTGTATGAATTAACATTAATGTCGTATATACACTGATTGTATCTTGTACATCTGTCCCACATGAATCAATGGCCCCTTGACATGGTTCAGGCATTCAATTTCATCTATTCATTCATCTTCATATATTTTACTGTCACACAACTGAATTGTAAGACTGTCCTAGCTAGTTAACAAACTTGTAGCTAGCAATAGCACACTTTAGCATCTTAAATGCAAAAACATAAAATAACATTTAATTACAACATTTACTCTCTCTTGATATGCATATGCATATTGCCATATGCAAAGCATGCTGGGAACTAACAAGCACCCAAACGGATTAAGTAAACTTCAATTTGACATTTATTTAAGTGGATTGAACACAATCAAATTAAGTTAGGAACAAATGTATAGCAATTATGCTGCTTTTCATTAGGCAATTTGAACAAGCAGCAAAAATCTTCTTCTTTTTTTCCAGAACATAGATTAACTGAGCAAAAGTATATTTATTTGTTCATTGTTAGTTCCCTAATGCATAAACTAATGTTAACAAATATAATACAGTACAAATAATACACTACTGGTCAAAAGTTTGAGGTCTAAGATATTTAATGTTTTTGAAACATTACAAAAGTCCCTTCTGCTCACCAAGGCTTTATTTATTTGACCAAAAATCGGTAAAATCAGTAATTTATCACTTATTACAACAGTTCTGTTTGAATCTTTGTAGAAATGTACCTTACTAATGTAAGTAGTCCTTACTGTCAATTTTGATCAATTTAATGCATCTTTGTTGAATTAAAACTTACTGACCCCAAACTTTTGAACAGAAGTGTATATTAAATAATATATATATATAATAAAAAAAAATATATATATATATATATATATAAACAATAATTACATTTAAAGCCAGATAACTCCACTCTCTCACTCACTCAAATGGTCTTGTAGTCCTCCACTGTTCTCTATAAACGTGTTTTGCTGGAGGCTATTTTACCAAATGAATTCTGGGATGTGTTGTGCTAAGAAGCCCTTGGGGGCCTAGAGTTAAAAACAGCAGAAGAGACCTGCTTTCACCAATGTGAGCGAGAGAGAGACAGATGATGACATCAACTGCTGACCGATTTCTCACTGTTGTTTGTATGGCTACAGTTTCTTTGACTAATGTACTAAAAAGCTTTCATATTTTCAGTTTGACAGACCTCATGAGTCATGACCCACCCAAGACACACTTTTACACCAAAAAAAATAATAATCAGAGAGTGAATACTGGAGAGATTAATGTGGCATTTATGTGCTGATAACAGAGATATGTGATGTGTGTGTGTGGGTGTGATGTGTCTGTCTGTGTCCTGTTGAAGGAGAATCTCGTGTGATGTTGCTGTCAAACCGTCTCTCTGTCTCCTCTACAAATAAACCTGCCACTCTATCTCCTAATATCGTGTTTCTACGGCGACCCGAGCTGCTTGTGCCCTCCTCCTCCTCCTCTTCCTGCCCCCTCCCCACCTCATCTCTGCCTCTGTCTTTCTCCCCTTCATTCTTTCTGTCCGGCTTCTCCTTCTGACTTTGGAAATCAAATTTCTGAACTTGCTATCAGTTACAGAGAACAAACACTTCCTATCAGCTCACTCAGGACCGTAACCACCAATATTCACAGCATCGGTCGATCAACATGCACTTTCAATGACCGATTCTTAAACTTTTACCCTCCAATTTAAATATTTGATTACATTTTTTAACTTGATTTGATATCCTGGTGCAGCGTTTACATTGACTATTATTTGTATGCTGTGCTAATGATGTTTGTTTGCAACCCCCCAATCCGAAATCTAAATCTTTCTTTTTTCTTTTGCATCTTAGGCTTTCATCAAGATATTATTTAGTATGTTTATCAATCTCTTTTCCTCATGGGAACCATTGGTTGTCACAATAATAGGTCATTTCAGGTTTCACTATCTTAAAAAAATGTATAATTAAATAAACATGAACAACTTTTTGGTTCATTTTTATTAACTGGATATTAATTAACTTATCTTTTTGTTTGTTTGTAAACATTGACACATGCTGTGAGCCTGGGAATGATTCCATGACTGACTCCTGGGAAATCGATCTGTATCATATCTGTATGAATGTTTCATCAGAAGTATTGTGGTTGGATTCATTGATTAGTGGTTTGACCAGGAGGATTGATTTCTCTTGAATTCGATAGACAATCTCACTTATTCATTTCATTGGCTGAATGAAAATAATCAAATGATTTAGTGGTTTATACAGTAAAACCCATGAACACAAGTTCTCTGAATAAGAAGACACTAGAATGAGGCTGCCGTTACTTTGTTTTCCCTCTCTTCCTTTATCAAAAAATAGGATTTGCTCACCTCTGTGTAATCAATCTGTCTAGCCATATTCTGGGCCTGAAATAAAGAGAGAAAAATGTGAATCCAGAGAACGTCATGCTGACACAATGAAATATGAACCGTAATGGTGTTTGCCACCAGTCTACAGGCTAAAATCTTAATCTTGAATCACTTCTATTAATGACAAATACTGCCTACAATATGAATTATACTCCAGTAAAATTGGCTCGACTGTCTGCTAGCTGCATTTAGACATCACATAGCTCAATAAATGACATCTCGACTCACATGACTTTTTCCACCAATGTAACGTGAATACACTCCATGAACTGTTACCATTCAAAAGTTTGTGTCAGTAAGGTCACTTATGTGCACCAAGGCTGCATTTATTTGGTCAAAAATACAGTAAAAACAGTAATATTGTGAAATATTATTACAATTTAAAATAACTGCTTTCTATTTGAATACATTTAAAACCAAATGTATTGCTGTGATGGCAAAGCTGAATTTTTTGCATCATTACTCCAGTCTTCAGTGTCACATGATTCTTCAGAAATCATTCTAATTATGCTTAGTTTCAAAAAGAAACATTTTTTATTACCCGTACTATCAATGTTGAAAAGAGCTGCTTAATTTTTGTGGAAACGGTGATAAAAAAAAAAAAGTCAGGATTATATGATAAATAGAAAGTTCAAAAGAACAGCATATATTTAAAAACTTAATTTTTTTTAACATTATAAATGCATTTACTGTAACTGTTGATCCATTTAACTTGTCCTTTATTTCCTTAAAAAAAAAAAAAATTAATAAAAACTTACTGACCCAAATTTTTTGAAACGGTAATGTATGTTGTATTTTCTATTAGTGTTTTCAGCATGTTATTTCATTGAGTCTTTGTAGTATCACATTTGCTTCAATGTCATTTCACAGCTTTCGCTTTGCTACCAGTGTTAGCGTGCCGGCTTCTACCATTTTGATGTGGATGTCTGGTACCTGTTTTAGCTGGTGCCGCCATCTCTCAGGTCCTATGATCTGTCTGTGGAAGACAACAGGGGCCGAATCCAAACTAAACACAGCTGGCTCTGACTCGCTCTTCACGAATGGCTGTAGATCAGAGTTTAGCTACAAAACACACACATATATCCATGATTGTTATGAAACACTGTGTGTACAGTCTAAAGAGAAAACAGGAGAATGAAACAAGCAGACAGGAGGTATAGAGAAACAGCTTGTGCCCACAATGCACTTGTGCGACTGTGCATACACACCTTGTGTCCGAGAGTGAGGTGTTTTCCGTACTGAAAAGCCAAATTCTGAGCCTCGGTACCGTGTCTGGCCAGCTTCATCGCAGCTTGACAACTCTTGGCAAGCAAAGCACCATGGGACAGGAATGTCTGGTCTTCCCAGGAAGCAAGTGTTAGACTGCCCTCCTTCAGAATACAGAAAAACTCTATTTTAAATAAATGCTGTGCTTTTGAACTTTCTTTTTATCAAAGAATCTTGAAAAAAACAAAAATGCATTAAGGTTTCCATAAAAACATTAAGTAGCACAACTGATTTCAACATTGATAATTATAATAATAATAATAAATGTTTCTTGAACACCAAATCAGCATATTAGAATGATTTCTGAGGATCATGTGACACTGAAGACTGGAGTAAAATTCAGCTTTGCATCACAGGAATAAATTACATTGTGAAAAACATTCAAATAGAAAACAATTGTTCTTTTAAATTGTAATACTTCTTCACAAAATTATTGTCTTTATTTTTGATAAAAGCCTAGGTGAACATAAGAGACTTCTTTCAAAAATATTTTAAATAATCTTATCGACCTCAAACTTTTGAGCTGTATTGTTTGTCGAGAGGATGTGGAGAGTTAGAATATATCATTAAACAAGCCTTCGAAGACCACAACCAAAAGGAAGCTTTTAATTAAATTAATTTCAATTCCCAAACAAACATAATGTCGCAGGAAACTTTAAGGATGCAACTTCAAAAAATTAGAGAGTAAAAAAAAAACCTGATGGTATGAGGGAGAGGGGGGTAACCGAAGGAAGGAAAGTTGATGCAAACATCTGCTCGGAAACGTCTCCTCTAAAAAGGGTAAAAGAAACTTGAATCTCTCTCTCCCTCCCTTGTTGCGTTTCTCTCACATAAACGCGGTCCTCTCCATCACTTTTCCTCTTTCTCGCCTCGCACAGGAAACTTTGTCATTCATTATTTACTAGTGGTTTGCAGATGTTTTAAGTCTTTTAAGTCAGCCTGTGTTTCGCTCTGTTTGGAGATGTTTTGCTTGTCCAGTCGTTAGCTGTTTTGAAAGCTTTGAATATAAAACATTAAACACTAAAAAGATTCCTCTGTAACTCCATTAATAATTCATTTATGTGAAAAACAAAGCTTAGCGATGAAAGATATTACATCTCATAGAAAGCACATGTATATTAAAGCAATAAACCACAGAAGCTTTGAGTGGTTTTACATAATAGGCAACACAGCCGGAATATAATAAAACACACTGTTTCATAAACAGGCACATTACTGTTGAAAAGTTTGGGGGTTCGTAAGATTTTTTAATGCTTTTGAATTAAGTCTTTTATGCTCACCACGGTTGCATTAATATGATTTTTTTTTAAAAACAGTAATCATTTGAAATATTAGTACAATATAAAATAATTGTGTATGTCAATTTTCAGCAGTCGTTACAAAGATCACACAAATAGTTAGTGTCCCATATTGTGCCCCTGGTGGCTATATGTGGTAAGTGCAGTGGGCTGAATGCCGTACCTCTGCAGAACTGGAGCTCTCGTGATAGATTCCTTGCACCACATCTCCGATAGCACTGGAGATCAGCTCCACCACCTATAACAAACATAACATCACAACACTTAAAAGAAGACTTTCAGAATAACAGTGTTGATATCAGCCCCATCTGTTCTGAAATTAGCATGTATTAGGCCATGAGCTGTTTGGGAATATGGGAAGACTTTTTTTCCAGTCCACTCAGTCTAAAAGAGCATCTGAGGGACAGATAGAATAACCAGCACTTCAGTTATTAAACAGATGGCCAGTCAAAACAGTGCAATGTCCAGAGGATACAGAGCTTAATGAGGACTCTGACATCTGCACTAGCTTATTGATTCAGTTTTTCACTCTTTAAAAAGACACAAGCACCAAACTGCTCACAGCACAAAAACACTCAACACCTACTGCAAATCATCTGATATTTCAGTGTTGATTGGGCTGTTCTCTTGAACTGCAAAAAATATGCATGATGCAGAATACACACATAAAAATCCCTCGTCACGAAATTCTAAACAAATGCAAAAACACATCTAAAGAATAAGAAAATGAATCCTAATGGATGAATTTTAATTCAGACAAAGCAAAAAAAAAAAACCCGTTCTAAATCTCTTAAATAGCACGGTTCCGAATAGGACTACTGCAATTAGCAAAAGGATAAATCGTCCAAACAAATATGCAAATATTTTGCACAAACACACACACAATAATATGAAAAATAAGAATAATATAAAATAAATCAACATTTTATCTATCCATATTTAGATGTTAATAGAGTTAATAAATTAGCTATATTTTTTTTCAATGATTAGATACAATTTTTGTTATAAATGACTAGATGAAATTTTAGTTATATGAATTTAAAACTGAACTGCTTTGAATCATGCTTTGCATCTTTGTAAGCATCCTTCCCCATTGATTGTAATTGAAAAGAGCTAGTAAAATACTTCAGAATTTCTTCTTTTGTCTTCCACAGAAGACAATAAGTTGTCATGAGGTTGAATAAAAATTGTCTGAATTTAAAAAACTATTATCGAATCGTGCAGTGCCTACAGTGCTCCTGAGGGGGGCGCTACTCCGTTACACAGCTACTCCACAACAGTAACTGACAGCTCCATCTTTCATCTAATCACATGGTTTGCTATCCCTTCCTTCCATCCGTCGCCCTCATAGACATAATAAATACATGGTCGCCCTAGGCTACATCAGAGCCCGTCTAACGGAGAGCCTTGGCACTTCCTATTAGCCCCATTGTGTATCATCTTGGTTGCAGTTCCATTAGAATTCCACTGGAGGTGATCGCGGGCGAGTGCAGAATGAATGGGAGTCTATGGAGCTAAACGGCTAAATGTATCTCTTTCTCCTGCTTGTCGTTGAATCAACATATATTTTATTGTTGATTCCGCAAGTTCAATATAGATTATAGGCCAAAAGTCGAATGAACGAGTACTTTTGTCCTTTCGATTTCTTACAGGTTAGGCCGTTGTTGGCCGGAACACGCTAGCATTCTGCTATTGTGTGACGTCATCACATTTTTTAATGGATTTTTAGAACAGATAAGTGAACTTACAAATGCAATTTTCAGCTGAGTGTATTATCATAGCCCTCCCTTTTGAATGCAACTTTCAAATTACTTGACAAAAAATTACATCCTGAGAAAAGTGGATTTCTGGGGGTGAAACCCCATAGACTCCCATTCATTCTGCACTCGCCTGCGAGCGCCCCCGCATGGAAAGAGACGTGTTACTGCAGCCAGTCCAGTAACCGGAAGTAACCAGCCAGTGCCAATTCTCTTCAATTAGACATTCTCTGGCTACATTCTCCACCTTATTTTCACCCTCCATCATTCTTTTTCCTCTTTTCCCGAAAGACCTGCCTGTTGAATCATAAGACCACAGGCAGAATCTCCAGGGAACTAGAATAGCAGAGGCCTTCCATCCAGACACTGCTATTCCTCGGCTATTCCTTAAATTCAATATTATGTTACTCTTCTCCATTCCCCAAACTTTCTCTCTCAAACTTTGTTTTTCTCACTCTTTCCTTCTCTCTCTCTCTCTCTGCCCTCTGAGTAACCAGATCTTTGAGGAAACAGTGAGGAACTTGACTCCTCTACACAGAGCCCAGAGAAGACAGAGAGCCCCTATAGCGCAGCCAGATGTGCGGCTTCACACACTCCACACGGAGAAATTAAAGCATGTGTGTGTGTGTACACGAGAATAAATGTGTGTTTGAACTGTGTGTTTGTGTACGTCTGTCTTTCGTGTGAGTTTGTGTGTGTGTGTGTGAGAAGTGGGGGGTGGGGGGCTTTTTTTGGAAAGTATCAGATAAGCTGCCCTCCCTCCGTCTCGTCTCATTCCCAAATCCAGCCGGAGTCGTGTTTCGCCGACAGGTCTGTGAGGAGAAGAAAGAGGAGACAGCCGCTCGCGGATCCCTTTACCGTTTATACTAGTGTCGAGCCAGAATCCCACTCTCTCTCACTTACACACACACACACACACACAGTCTACTAAGTCAGGATCCCACTCAAGGCCACGATACATAATACAGATCAATCAGGAGGAAAAAACGCTTTGCTGTGTGGACTTGGAGAGAGAACGTCTGATTTCCACCGCTAATGCTCTCACGCTAACTGAACCGCTAATGCAATAGGGCCTCGCCCTCATTTACATAGACGGCAGTTTGAACAGGGTGATGCGTTCGGATGGTTCTAGCTGGTTGACTGTCAGTTACATCAAGGGACTAAGTGAAACACTTAAAATATATTTAATACATTACATCTATGGAAGTTAAACCTGCAGCTAAAGAGTCTGATCTCTGATTGGCTGGTCATCCTGTCAGTCAGTCACTACTTCAGTGAGTCAGAACAGAGCGTGTGTGGCTTTAATCACGGTTCGCTGCACAACAGGTTCAGTTTCACACACAAAAAAGGATTTTACTCACACTCTCTTCTCTCTCTCTCTCTCTGTGTGTGTGTGTGTGTGTGTGTGTGTTCACTAAAAACGAGGGCTCAAAATGACCTTCTGTCCACAGCTGCCAATGGCGAGTGCAGGGAGAAATTTGGCATATATATTTCTTACTGATGATGAAACAACATTTTGCTCTTTTTTTTTTAATAATTCAAAAGACACATTTTGTTCTTGTGACAATAAGATTGAGCTGTTTTTGCATATTAGTGTATATAGAGTACTGTTTAAAAGTTTGGGGTTAGTAAGATATTTTAATGTTTTTGGAAGAAGTCTCTTATGCTCATCAAGGCTACATTTTATTTGATCAAAAATACAGTAAACTTAAAATAACTGCTATTTTTACTTCTTGTTTTATTGATGATAATAATAATAAATGCTATACATGTTGAAACTAGTTATGCTGCTTAATATTGTTGTGTAAAAAACATTTTTTAAAGATTCTTTGATGAATAGAACAGCATTTATTTGAAATAGAATTCTTTTATAACTTTATAAATGCATTTACTGTCACTTTTTTATCATTTAATAAAAAATAAATAAATAAAAATCTCACTGACCCAAAACTTTTGAAACTTCATGTCGCCATCTGTCTGTAAAACTACACCTGTCACAAAATCATTTACATCAGTAAGGACTTTTAACTGGGTTTTTATAAAACGTCACCGACTGCAGTAACATAAAACACATACAATTTATTAAATGTTTATTCAAAATTAAACAAAAGAAAACAAATCTTTAATTCTAATTCTCTAACTTTATAATCCTAATTCTCTGATTTAAATATTTACACTAGTATTGAGGCATCAAAAAACACACTTGACCTCTAAACAGGTGAGGAATTTCCAATTTCGGCCACCAGGAGGTGCTATAGAACACGCCAATACAAACTCCTAAACTCACTGTATTACTCCACATTATCTACCTACAGAAGAGAGTGTGTATTAAACACGCAGACAAAACCAGCAGTGAGTCCTGACTATAAGATGTATGGCTGTCTGAATGCTGAGCTCCTCTTGAGAAAAAACACAAAATCTGTTCTTTATATTAGTCACCACAATCTGCTGATCACCTCAATCCCCTGCAGTCATTTCCATGTCCGCTCATGCACACATTAAAGTGAGTTTGAGTGTGCGTGCGTGTGTCTGAGGCTACGCAGAAGGAAAAGAGTTTGTTTTCCTCCACGGGGAGAGCTGCATTCTAGAGCTGCACTTGGTGACAGATCCTGTCAGCGTTCTGCCGCTTAGTGCATCTGAGTGTGTCTGTGTGTGTTAGAGGGACAGAGAGAGATGAAATGTTAGGGTTTCTAAGTGCAAATCCCTTTTTACTTAGTCTGTTAATATTATGATATGGCAAGCAATATCCTCGAAAAACAGTCAATCCCAACCAGGGCTACGTGTACTTAAGCAGGTCTTGGGTACTTTTTTGCTTTTGCGTTGTTAAATATCTATAAAAAAAATAATAAAAAAAAATCATTTGCCAACAATATGCCAAACAATATGAGAGAATACTGATTATAAACACACTTCCGTTCAAAAGTTTGGGGTCAGTAGGTCTTTTTTGATGCATTAAATTGATCAGACTTTTACATAATTGTTTTTATAAAAAAAAATTTGTTTCAAATAAATGATGTTCTTTTGAACTGTCTGTTTGAAAAATAAAAATGTATCACAGTTTCCACAAAAATATAAAGCAGCACGACTGTTTTGAACATTGATAATAATAAGAAATGTTACCTGAGCACTAAATTACCATATTATAATGATTTCTGAAGGATCATGTGACACTGAAGTAATGATGCTGAAAATTCATTTACATAAATTACATTTTAAAATGTATTCAAATAGAAAGTTATTTTAAATTGTAACAATATTCCAGTTTTAGTTGTATTTTTTGATCAAATAAATGCAGCCTTGGTGAGCATAAGAGACTTCTTTCAAATACATAAAATCTTACAGACCCCAAACTTTCGCTATTTTACATTCAAAACCATCCAATCATAAAAAAATGTAGTTCAAAACTAATTAAAAAACTGATAGTATGTACTCAATATTTTGCATGCTATGTATTTTTAAACTTATTGGAGTAATGTGGTGTTAGCATAACAACATGCTAATATTATTACACTATTGAAATAATTGAGTCGAGGCTCCCGTGTGCTTCAGATACAGATCATTTGTATAACGCACGGAGTTGTTGCCTATGTTGAGCATTTTAAGTCAGTAACTTATGAGGGTTCATTTCAGTTTGAGCCGCTAGAATGGAGCGTTAGAAGTAACACACTTCAGGTTATTTGAGCCATATCAATAGGGTCCAAAAGACAAAATAAGTTGGGAAACAGCGCTCTAAAATGTCCTGATGTATTCTACCATCTGAACGGGCCATTCATAATGCTGTATGATATTCAGAAAGATGTTCTAGTGAGACGCTGTAACCCTTAGTGGAGAGAGGCAGTGGCACTGGCTGCTGGCCGCGTGCAGTTAGACGGTGCTTTGACTGCGACTCTAATTAGAGCTGGAGGAGAACACTGACACTTAATGAGGGGTGTAGGAGACGTATGCTCACACACACACTCACGCACACACATAGAGTGCAAGAGAATGTGGGAGAATATGCAAGTGTATGGAAATTAGCAAGAGAGGACAGCATACAGCCTGGCGAACAAAGTCTTTGAGAACTGAAGTCAGAAGCCGGTGAAATGATTCTATTTTATTATTATTTTTCAGTGCTTTGCATAAAAACACAAATGTGATGAAAAAGAGAAGCTTACACCTCCGGCATGAAGAGATGTGACCGTTTATTTTTGGTAGAAAAACACCAGAAGTAAGTCAAATCTGACAAAACCTCTATTTGGGGATGTCAAGGAGGTTCTTCGTTGGAAAAATCTTAATAGTGATACATTTATATTTAATCCTGTTTCAGGGTTAGTGGTAAGTCTGTAGTTTTTATAACTATTTTTATATTGTTAAAAAAAAAAATTGAAATCTATGCTTTTGTCCTCATCTACAATGCTATTCAAAAGCTTGGGGCCGGTAAGATTTTTTAAATGATTTTGAAACCAGTCTCTTATGCTCACCAAGGCTGCATTTATTTGATTTGAATTTAAAACAGTGAAATATTATTACAATTTAGAATTATTTCTATCTTAATATATTTTAAAATGTAATTTATTGATGTGATGTCAAAGCTGAATTTTCAGCATCATTACTCCTCCGTCTTCAGTGTCACATGATCCTTCAGAAATCATTCTAATATGCTGATTTGCTGCTCCAGAAACACTTATGTTTATTATTAAATTTGAAAGCAATTGTGCTGGTTCTTAGAAATCATGATCATTTTTTCAGGATTCGAAATAACTTGGTTCAAAAGAACAGTATTAATTTTAAATACAAAACATTTTTGTTCGATTAAATGCATCCTTGCTGAATAAAAGTATTACTTTATTTAAAAAAAAAAAAAAACATCTTACTGACCCCAAACTTTTTAATGGTAGTGTAGATTGCTAAGAAAATGTGTTTGTACTGCTTACTTGTGCACTTTTCTTTTCTTTTTTTACGGTGGAGCAAACTTGAAGCAGGCTTTCTTTCATTACTGATTATGGTGTAAGCAATGGAAAAAAACCTGGAGTGGACCATTTACAGAACGTATTTAGTACCTTGGTGTCATTGAGCTGGGCCAATCCAGTGCATGCGTTCGCCAACAGGAAATCACCGCTCAGAACGGCCATCTTGTTCCCAAACTGCATGTCTTTGAGGGGGCCATCCGAGTTAGTCCACTCCTTCAGATTAACAATCCCACGATGCACCAGGAAGGCCGTGTGAATCAGCTCCGTGATCTCAGCCAAGTTCCGCTGACTGACAAAGAGAGAGAAAGAGAAATATTAAAGAGGAGATTAGATCTATAAACAGTCCAGATTCTATAGCACACTTTACATAGAAAGGAAGTGATTTTAGCCCAAATGTTCTTCTGCAGAACAAATAACCCAGAGAGAGTGTGAAGTGTCCTGGTGACCATAATGCACTTCACAAACTACCAACTGCCACTGATTATCAGACGAGCCAACGCCATCACACGGACATTATAATCAAATGTTGATTTGGGTTCAGGACCATAATCAGCTTGAACCATTGAGGTCTCAGCGATAACCACCTTCCAGACACAAGAGAGAGACGTTAGCACTGATGACCACTTACCCCTCCTTCAGAGCGGGAGACAGGGGAAGAAAAGAGGCTGAGAGAATGAAGAAAAAGCGTCTTTGATGAAGGGATTCTCTTCAGTTTGGCAGTACGAGAGGAGCGCTGTGGCCTTTCCTGCTCACACACACACACACGCATGCTAGTGCTTGGGTAATTACAATGCTCTGCAATAATTCTTGTTGTCATTAAATGCTGTTCATTAATGGACCATCTCCTGAGCTCAATCATCCCTATTGTGCAGAGCTCTCGTTCACAAATCCGCTGATCCTGGTCAGATTCACTTCAGCTGACACGGGCGCATGTGCTGAGTAAATACTGATGTTGATGTGATTTACAATGGATAAGAATGACTGGGGAAACTCAAACATACTTTACAGAAGTGTAATTGTATGCTTCCAATATCTCAGGTCAAGAGTTGTAGAGTTTACTTGTCCTTTTTATCTAGGTGAAGTGTCCACTATTTGAAAACCTATTCAATTCTGATTCATACCATTAACCCTACACTTTTCTCAATTAATATCCTGTTTACCACAGGAATGCATGTGATTATGGAAGTAAAATGTGTAGAGAAGATGTTTTCTAGATAATCTTTGTGATCTCAGATCTCGAAAAAGTCAGGGGTCTGACACTGTGAACAGGCCAACATTTAATAAATGTGATATTTTAATTAAAATTACAAAATTGCATTAAATGAACAATTAAGACTAAATAAAAAAAGAACGAATTAAAAATTTGCACTAAATAATAATAATAAAAAATTAAATATAGTGTGAAAAGACCAAAATCATTATTTAACTAATTAAAATAAAAAATAAAACAACACTTAAAAAAAAAAAAAAGAATTAAAATTATAATGCAAACAGCCCAAAACTCATTGAATGGGACATTTTAATTCTGATATGTCACTGTAAAAATAAAATAATAATACAAATGCAAAAAAAATATTAAATAAAAAATTAAGAATAAAAAAAAATAAAAAAAATACTGTGAACAGTCTGAATTAATGTGGGTGTTATCATCCATAATAATTCACAATCATTGGCATGCCTAATTTCTATTAGGGTGGAAGACAATGAGTCCACAGAATGCCAATAATACAATTTCAGCCTTTTTCCGCCTCCTTGCCCCTGTTCTTAATTGATGTGTAATTTCACCGCAGCCTCCACGGGACATCAGGTTCATAATGATTGACTCCATTTATTTAATTCAGATTAACATGCCAAGTTTGATTCTTTTAATGCCACATTTAAAAATTCATGCTAATACCTTAAAAAAAAGTTGATGATTTGGGCTACATTCAGCTGCAGTGTGGATGTAGCCAAGGTGTATGCGTGTGTGTGTGTGTGTGTGTGTGTGTGTGTGTGTGTGTGTGTGTCCTTATCAGTCCCCTGTGGCTGCCAGTATTGAGTTTCTGATTTGATACTCATTAGTAATAGTGATGCTATTTGTAAACAGCATTTTTGAATGAACAGTTTTCTGTCCTGGAATGATTTTTATATATATATATAGTCTTTGTCTCCTTCATCCTTGGACTGGCTGTAGTGTTTTGTGTGCAGACAGACGGATTTGAATCAAAATCAAATTTTCCCCCAAATCTGCAGCTATGCCGTCTATGTTTTTTTGAAATCAGTGGGAGGAGCAGCACAGGGAGTATAAATAGCCTCAGAACTCAGTTGCATAGCAACCGATGCCATGGCGCAGAGGGGTTCCGCCCCCTGACACGCCCCCTTTCTCAGCTTGCTCCATTTTCTCTGCCAATTTAACCCTGAAGCACAGTCAAGCGTGTGCCTGCAAGCTCACAGCACATCACCTTAGAGGTCAGGGTGTCAGCTGACCAAAAGCAGCACTAAACCTGTCACACAGTATCTCAGCAGGTGATGTTTTAATGAAAGATCATGAAAGATTGCAAACTTACGAAACGAGTTCACCTCTTGACTCAACACACACACAAAGCACTAAATAAGACTTAAGACAGTTTAGCCTGCTCTATTCAGCATGTGTATGTGATATACAGTATGTATTAATTAAATATGAGTATAAATTACACAGGTAAGTTTGGTAAGAATTTTTTTTTTTTTAGTTTTTGAAAGATTTAATTGATCAACAATACAGTAAAAACAGAAATATTTTGAAATATTATTACAATTTAAAAGAACCATTTTCTATTTGAATGCATTTAAAAATGTAATTTATTCCTGTGATGGCAAAGCTGAATTTTCAGCATCATTACTCCAGTCTTCAGAGTCACATGATCCTTTCAAAGATCATCATGTTTTGGAAATTTCATTTATATCTTGGTCTTTCCATCCTTTCCATTTTTATGTGGAATCCCAAAATATGCATTCAAATATGTCAATGGAAAACCAAATGTTTCGCAAATGTCAGCACCACCTAAAGAAAAAGACAGGATGCCATAATGTCTAATGATAAAAAAAAAAAAAAGAAACCTTAACCAACAAACATTTAGTGACTTCAATGCTTATTTTCCAATGCTTAAAGCCAAAGTCTGCTGAATGTCACACGTGTTCCACAACATACCTTTAAAAGAAATGTCACGCAATTATTCAAACAGATGTCTCTCTCTCTGCGAAATGCACTTGTGCACGTATGCGATCAAACACACCCACTAACCATGAGCATTTCTGTCAAAAGAGAACACACACTTACCATCCACCTGACATGCACACACAACCACACAACACTGTGTGTGTGAGAGAAAGTGACTCGAAGGGACATTTTACAAATGCTGCATGTCAAGGAGGAGGAGAGCAGCACAGCAATTCATCCATCACCACCATCAAACACACCTCTAACAAGGAACGAGAGAGCGAAAGGTGTCATCGGAGGAGGGAGAGAAGGGGGGAAGTTGAAAGGAAAGAGAGACGACTGACAAAGAAAGAGAACAAAACAGAAAGGGAGAGAGAAAAGGCTCTAGAACATGTATGTGAGAAAGAGGTAAGTAACTATCGCAGACATGTTTATTCTTTACTCACCCTCATGTTGTTTCAAACCATGTGACTTCTATTTTTCTGCTGAACACAAAAGGAGAATTTTTCTGGTCCATAAAGGTATGAAAAAAGTGGTCCAGATGACATGTACATCATATTTAAAGCCCCCTCTAGTTAACTGTTAACAGAATCACGGATTCATAGAGTTGAACAGGTCAGTCATTCAGAATTATTCATTGTGAAACAGATCAGCTGATTCATTTAAAGAACAGATTCAAAAGAATGTCTGATTCATGAACAAATCAGAACTACTTCTCTCTTCTCTCTATGATTTTGGTCTATTAGTCACAAAATTATACTTTTATGGTGGGGGTTTTTTCAGGATATTGTTCAAAAAAAAATTCCCTTCTTGCATTCAACGGAAGAATTAAGTCATACAGATAATTTTTGTTGGGTGAACTTTCTCTTTAAATTTGTGCATTTGTGGGTTTCACCAACGGTCACCTCACCCTTTTTTTGACACACACACACACACACACACACACACACACACACACACACACACACACACACACACACACACACACACACACACACACACACACACACACACACACACACACACACAATGGGTCAGTCATGAGTATTACAAGTCTCAGGGCAACTACATCACCATCTTGTTTCCATGGCACCCACATCCCAGCTGTGGAACTACTGTATGAGGTCACTTCCTGTTTGGAGGAAAACGTGGGGTTGTAGAAACAAGAGAACGAGGGGGAAAATATATAGGAGTGTAGAGATTAGTGCCGGTCCCTCCTCTCACTTGCTTTGACGCTCTCTTTCCCCGCTCGGTGAGAGAGAAAGAGTTCATTCAGACAGCTTACACACACATACACATACACACATGCTGCCAAGTACAACAGCCGTTTCTGGTAACTCCCTGGCACTGCAGCCAAAGGACCCGCACACACACACCAGCCTGTTTAGAGCAAGAGTCCTTCAGAGGCGCAGCGATGGAAGTGGCTGCACGAGTGTGTGTGCTGCATGTGTGTTCATTTCGTGTCCTTAACTGGACATAATTTACCCTGCACGCCTTCATATCCTGTTTCCGATGATCTGTCTATTACACACGCACATGCAGCAACATGGTGGTTACCATTTTCCAATAAACCTTATTCTCTCAGAATTCAATGCAATATTTTTAAAACAAAACAAGTCGTCTTTTTTCACTTCTGGAAAGAAAAACCGGCTACATTTCTAATTGGCCTCAGGTGAAATCTAAACCTAATCATCTCGGAAATTAAATCTTCAGGAGCCTGTAGCGTTCTAGGTGTCCAAATGAAAAACTTCTCTAAACCTGATGCCCAGATACCAGTCAAGCATACGTTGTGATTTTTTAAAATTATTATTAATCTCTCTCCACCTTTCGCACCAACGAACACACACAAGCGGCCACTTATACACTGACATCAAATACTTTTGGGAAGTTGACATGTCCTGCGGTGTGACATGCTATACTCCTAAAACTGACATGCTATAGTACATCTAAAACTACTGTAGACAGCGGTCTGTAAAACTAAATAATTGACATACAATATTAAATCGTCTATATTAAAATAGAGCTAGAACTAAAACCACAACCAGTGCATTGCAGCTTGAAGATCCTTCATAAGGGTGTGGATTTCAGCAGGCAAACTTTATTTAAAGAGTTGAAGACAACTTTAACAAACAGTGTCTGCTGAAATATAATACCCACAAGTGTGTTAGATTTATTCCAGAGACTGCAAAGTCTTCTCCACAGAAACGCAGAGGTGGTAACTACATCTTTTTTGATTGCTTAAACAACATTTTCCAATACCTTTGTAATAACTATGACCTTTCTTGACCTTGAAAGACTGCATGGAATACTTGCAGTTGTCACAACACCAGACAAAGACTGATATATGAAATAAAAGTAATTGAAACTCTTTCATTTGTTTTATGCTTTATAACATCTGGCTTTATATGGCTCATACAGTATGATATAGTGAGAATATGGAGGAAAAAATACCTCAAGTTTATCCAGAGACCCAAACTAAGTGAAAATATGCTATTTGATGCAGATGTTGTTATTTACAGGGCCAAAAAGAAAGATGAAATTCGAATAGCTTGTAATGTGAATCAATGAGATGTGTGTAACAGTATAGCAGACTACTTACATCAAATGCATATAAATATCAGTTGTCGCTCTGTCTCTTCCAATAATATGCCTTTGTAAGAGATAATATTTCAGTTCTTAGTTTTATGATCAAAGCTCTGTAGTTTTACGGGGTGGGGCATGTAAAATTACAAAGCATGTAATGCAATGCAATACAATGATGACAAAGATGTACAACTTAAATGTTCTTCAAAAGCCTGTTTTATCATATTTGATACATTATATTAACATGATTTTTCACAAAAAAAATATGTTTGGATAATCAAGTAAACCCAAGTTGCTTTAAGTCCAGTAAATTTTCATCTTAAAGTATTACTAACAATATAAAAGTTATTCTTACATTTACTTTATACAAATCAAGATTTCACAGGGAAAAGACAAACCCCGATCTGAAGGTGAACATTTTTAGAAATATCTTAAAATTGTGTGCGACAGGTTTATAGGACTTAGAAACGAATGTATCTATAGATATGATACAGCAGGTTTATTAGGGTTAAAAATGGTGACCAAGTCTATGAACTTGAAAACTAGAAATGTCCATACATAACAAACTGCATATACTTTTCTCTTGTCTATCACACATCTTTCTGCCTGGTCTTCTTCCCTCTCTCACTTTCTCTGAGGCTGTGTATGGTAGCAATCATTTCTCACTAATGGCCAAAGCTAGAAGCAGTTAGGATCCCCATGGCCCTGAGAGAGAAAGGCATCTCTTTACCTGGGGTAGATGCCGCTGATCATACTGTCATGAATCGGGTCGCTGGTACTGGGACTTGGACCGGCTGCTTTGGACATTAGCAGCACCACAAGACCTCGCATCTGTAGATTATTCCGGCTGTCGAACACAAACCCTCTATGTATAAAAACAACAACAAAAAACAAAACACAATATTACATTTCACATAACAGAAAAAATAGATGTTTTTACAAATCCCAAGCAGAAACCCACTGATCATTTAAAAAGAAACTCAAAAACGTAACATTTATGCAATTGATAATAAAAATGTAATAAATACAATACCTTTAAAAAAATTAGGGTTGGTAAGATTTTTTTTAAGTCTCTTCTGCTCGCCAAGTCTGCATTTATTTAATCAAAAATACAGTGAAAAACAGTAATATTGCGAAATATTACAATTTTAAATAACTGTTTTCTATTTCAATATATTTTAAAAATGTTATTTATTCTTGTGATTAGTTTTTTTTTAAAGAACAAAACAACTGCTTCCTTTTTGTTTTCCAAAGTGTTCCAAGACAACTTCATATTGCAGGCTAACTCTGTGCTGAATGCTGTGGCACCCATCAAACCCTTCAGAATGAGAACTAATAGTGCTATGAAGAGCAGAAATGTGATTCATCAACTTATTAAAGAGTCATAAGCAGCCAAGATTGCAGAGTTCTCCAGGATCTGCTCTAAAGCAGTGTTCTGCTCACTCCTGATGGGACACACTGAATCACTGAAATGAGACTGTACTTGCCCTCAAGGCATATAGGAACAGCCACAATAAAGAAAAAAGAAATTATTTTTCAAACTATGCCATATATATCTTATCAAATATCTACAGCCGTCTAAAAATTCAAGAAAACTTGAAATTTCTTCTGAGGTCAACATGGGTCTGGAACTGTCTTTAAACCCGTTGAAAGATTAAAAAAAATATAGAGAGAGAGTTAAAAATAGACATAAATTAAATAGACTTACACGGTATATTCACAGTGTTTTGGAATTGACAACCGTATTTACTAGCAGGTGTGACTCTCAAAATATCCTGTAACAGTCAGCAGCCAGGAACAGCTTGAATACTGTCTGTGTCAAGGAGTCAATAAAGTGAATCCCCATTTCTATTCTCATCATAGCCGTAAATATCACCTGTAACCATAGTGACAGTGGCTAAAGTAAATATAAAAGGGTTAACCAAATTCCATCAAAATTTGGCCATGAAAGTCAATTCAGTATAACTGTGTTAACCATAAATCACCTAAAACTGGATTGACTTGGACCAATTAATATAAGGTTATAAACAGTAACGCAAAGCGTCTTGTGCATGTTTACATAGAAAAGCAATGGAAAAGCATAGTCTCACTATTTTTAATGAAGATGATTGTGTTTTGAGCGTCAGCGACTTTGTTTCATTTGCGGCAGTTTGCATGTCGGCTTGCTGAAGATATCCGAAATCGCCCCCTTAACCCTCATTATTCCCTACGTTAGTCCACTAATACTGTTCACTTGAAGGAGTGAATGAAAAGGAGTGAACGAATTCGAACAGCCGTTGAGCGTACATCGGTTGTACACTCGTTATTCGTATATACACCACTACAAATGTCGGTCCCCTCAAATAACACGCTATTTGAGGGTATAGTAGTAGCTCCGTCAAATTATGCAATAATAACATGTCATAGCCTATAACACACTCTCACACGTTTATTTTTTAACATTTTGGGAGGAGTAAAGTTGACAATTGTCCAGTCTGGAATGCGTCTCAGACCATCTCCCAAAGTGGTTTGAGTGATCGGATTTAAATCTGTCTCAAACGCGTTTCGAAGTGCATGTACACCTGGTCTATTCACGATTGGATAGCTATCCGATTAGAGAAAACGCATGAAGTGACCAGGTGTAAATAGGCTCTAAAAACACAGGCCTAATGAACACCTTAGTAATCACATTATACACCCTAGCATTATGATGGTGACTTTTTCACATGCAAGAACCATAAACCACTTAAATTTTCTTCATAAAATGTAAAACAAACAAAAAAAGGGGGGGGGGGGGATTGTTTAATATAGGGCCATTCGCACAGAATCCATTTTTGTGTTTAAAAAAAAGCGAGATGAAGAGTAGCCTGGAAGGGAAAACCGCAAGGTCTACAGACATTTTTTGAAAAGTTGAACTTGAACCTTTTTAGAACGCTGTATCACACCTCTGACGCAAGTGCAACAGTGAAACATACATTTAGAGACTAACAGAAAAGCAGTGCTGTGTGGAATGTAAAAATGTGTTCTGTGTGAATGGGACTAATTCTGTCATCTGGGAGCATTATGAAAATATAAGTTTCAAGTATGCGAGTGTGTGATCAAGTGTGTGACGTCGGGCCGCCTCACCGTATCCTAATTGTGTTTAAATTAAATGCACAGTGCCAAACTAACGAGCCAGCATGTCGTTCCAATACAGTCTCGCCCTCTTTTCACCCCCCATCTCTCTCTTTCACTGTCTCTCTCTCTCTCTATGGAGGAAATAGACACACAAAGACACTCTCAGGCTTGTTAATCACAGTTCCACAAGGGGGTCTTGAAGGCAGAGGTCATCACTGTTATGAGCTGGCCTGCCTTTCAACATCATGATTAATTTGCATCTGTATGACAGTTAGAGGCTGGTTCTGTGCAAAGGCGTCCAACCCCACCGACCCTTTACTCGGCTCTATTATCTGTTTAAAATATACATAATACAAATAACTTTCTTAGAATTGCCTCCTAATGTCACAGCAGCACAAAAGGCCTCTTTCCTCTGAGACAAAGATTCTGCATTTTGATAATTTTATAGACACTTGTTTAATAAATCTTTCCATTTCAACCAACACTCACGTCACAACTTTTTAAAATCCCAATCCTTTTTAAAAGGAAAGTTGTCAGAAACAGCAGAGACACGTAATCTATCCATAATATAAAAAGTTCTTTGTATATTCTACAAAATAAATTGTAAGAGCATCCTGCAATACTATCATATTACGAACTCACCAATTGTGAAATAAAAAAAGTTAATAAATTAAAAACAAAAATATGAATCTCTGATGCCAGAGGAGAATGGCCAGACAGGTTTGAGCTGAAAGAAAGGCAACAGTAACTCAAATAACCACTTGTTACAACCAAGATCTGCAGAAGAGCATCTCTGAATGTACAACATGTCGAACCTTGAAGCAGACGGGCTACAGCAGCAGAAGACACACCGGGTGACACTCCTGTCAGCTGAGAGCAGGAAACGGAGCATACAATTCACACGGGCTCACCAAAATTGGACAATAGAAGATTGGAAAAACGTTGCCTGGTCTCGAGTCTCGATTTCTGCTGCAACATTCAGATGGTAGGGTCAGAATTAGGCGTAAACAACATAAGAGCGATGATCCATCCTGCCTTGTATCATCGGTTCAGGCTGCTGCTGGTGTTGTAATGGTGTGAGGAATATTTTCTTGCCAGACTTTGGACCCCCTATTATCGATAGAACATCGTTTAAACCCTAGTGAAAAAATATGCTAAATATACTTGCAGCCAGACTAATTTAGTATACTTCAAGTGTGTTAATGATTAGTTAACTTGAAGTGTGCTATTTTGAAACAACTAGCCTAATTTTGTACTAAGTATATTTTAGATGTAATTAAATTGTAATAAAGCATAACTTTAAGTGTATTTAGTGTACTAGCTAAATTGGAACAACTTCAAGTATACTTAGTATACTTTAAGTATGCCTGTGTAGGGACTAATTAAATTACATGCTTGATTAGTGATATTAAAGTGTTCTTTATTTGTGTAACAAGTACATTACAAATTCATTACGAGTGTCTTCGAAACATACAAGCAATATACCATAAGTGTATTTATATATAGATATTTTTTAAATATTTATTTTTGGCGTTTTTGTATTTTATTAACCTTCTGAGACCCGAGAGTTTGCCTGGTGTGTATTTTATAATTGTTCTAGCTATTTGGGATAAGTAGGACCTAATAAATATAATAACTAAAATTTGTTTTTGTACAGGAAGTAGTTTTTGCAGAAAAGTATGTCCTCATGTGAGGACAGTGGGTCTATGATTTACCATATGATGTCCTCGTGTGAGGACACAGTACTAGCAATAATAAAAAAAAACTTGTGGTTGTAAAATGGTTGTAATTCAAGAATGCTTTGGAATATAGACATATGGTTGGTCTTGTTTTTAAGAAGACATTTGCCAGATTATTGTAGAAGTGAAATAAATTATGAAAGTGAAACAGAAAAAAAGTTATATAAGTTTGAGTTTATGAAAATATAGAATGTAAAAATATAATTATTTATATTTTATATAAAATATATATATTATAAAATATATTTTACTCTAAAACTGCTAGAAAATTAAAGCCAAAAATCTAAACAAGTTGTGTTCCAAATTTTAGGTTGATATCTCAAAAAATGAGCTTTCAGTAAGATTTTATTTGGGCGTAGTACCAAACTTTTTCACTAGATGGACAGCCAGCTTCCTTACTGACCATATAAGGGTGTCTCCATTTTCATATGTTTTGAGTGATCTGAACCATGTCTTTCCATAATTTCATACAATTTATTAAGTATACATCCTATTCAGAAATAGTATGGGTGTTTTGGCAGTATTTGATTTGATTTCAACCTCTAATAAACATAAAAAGAGCACATATGTGCGTTATAGCTCGCTGCCGCATCACAAATCGAGAATTCATAATATTTTTCTTTATATTCTAAAAATTTTCAGACCTTTTTTTCTCATAACATTTAATTAGTTTGTTTTCATGCCAAGAGTTCAAAAGATAACACTGAGGTTTCTACCAATCTTTCATGATTTTTCATGTTTTTTTTTCTATTTCAAAATAAAGGCCTAAACACGCCTAATGAATATGAAATATTCTTGTTGCAAATTGATAAATTACTGCTATTCTGTAATTTATTTTAAAAAACAGCCACCAAATATGAAAACTAGAGATTGTAAGCTTTCAAATGATATTTAGTTTGTCGATATTACTTAAGATTTTTACTAAGATATTATTGTTCTAAATATATATGGGCAAACGTCCCACGTGGGACGGTGACAGTTAAGGGGATAACGTAATATAGTCCCAATGTCCTCAAACGAGTACTTCATATTTACTGATGTCCTAGAGTGCTACTATTACTAAAATATGTCAAATTTTAATCCCCATATGATGATAGAGACAGTATTGTACATAAATAGATTTGTTTCATTCATATAATTTGAATAGATTTTTCACCGTCTCAGGAGGTTAAGATAGGATAGTAGCTAGACAGGAAGTGAGAAGGGAGAGAGAGAGAGGGGGACGGGATCGGGAAAAGTCCACGAGCCGGGACTCGAACTCGGGTTGCCAGGACTCGAACTCGGGTCGCCAGAAGCACACCGGCTACATGTCGGCACACTAACCCACAAGGCTATCAGCGCCGACCATAAGTGTATTATATTTTAATAAGAAGTATATGCTCAGTAATACCTTTGACTTATTCCAAATACTACAAATTGCACACGTTGTCTCCAATAACAAATGCACATTAATAAAGAAAAAAACTACTTAGCTATACTTTGTACAATTTACTATAATGTATGTTGAAAGTAATGCATTGTTACAATGATAATTTCCAGCACAGTTAAAATATACCTAAAATATATTTTTAATAAAGTGCAAATAAATACACTTTTAAAAAATAAACAGAATTTTCACTTCAAGTAGGCTATATTTTTCTAAAACATACTTTTAGAAAATATACTAAAGTACAATTATATTAAAAGTAAAAGTGTTAAAAGTTGTATTGTGAAAATAGGTAAAAGCATGATACTAATATACTTTTAATATATTTAAAGACAGTAAAAACAAAAAAGTGTTAGTATATTTGCAATGTACTATTGAAAAAGGGAATATATTTCAAATACAATAAAGTATACTTTTTTTTCAACAGGGAACTCCACAGCTTAAACAGTTCAAACGCTGTTGCTGATCATTTCCATCCCTTTATGTCTTCTGATGGCTACTTCCAGCAGGAAAACACGTCATTTCTTGAACATGACAATGAGTTCAAACACTCAAATGGCCTCCACACTCACTAGATCTCAATCCACTAGAGCACCTTTGGGATATGGTGGAACGGGAAATTCACATCATTGATATCCAGCCGACAAATCTGCATGCAAATGCTTGTCA
Source organism: Rhinichthys klamathensis goyatoka (assembly GCF_029890125.1). Lineage (NCBI taxonomy): Eukaryota > Metazoa > Chordata > Actinopteri > Cypriniformes > Leuciscidae > Rhinichthys > Rhinichthys klamathensis. The sequence goes on along the minus strand of NW_026607005.1, from coordinate 187,319 downwards.
ATATGGAGCAAAATCTCTAAGGAATGTTTCCAGCACCTTGTTGAATCTATGCCACAAAGAATTAAGGCAGTTTTGAAGGTGAAAGGGGGTCCAACCCAGTACTAGCAAGGTGTACATAATAAAGTGGCTGGCGGTGAGTGTTGAAAAACAACAGAAAAGCAGTGCCCGTAATAGTTCTATAATAACCTGCCGTTTCAGTGAGGAAGTTAGTCCATCAGTTGAGCGTTTCATTGGCAAATTGGGCTGAATCTTGTGCTGAAGGTTTGATTTTGTGTGCAGTTATTAAGGACAACTCAATAGAAAGTTTAAATCCAGACTGTTATTAATCTGATGTAGTGATGTGCATATCACAAGCATTCCAGAGCTACAATAGTCTCTGGTTGCTGGGCAATGAGGCATAATGCAGTTCCCGTGACGACAAAGGCTGTAATCCCGTCTCCAGGCAGAGAGTCACTTGTCATGAATCACAACTGTGGTAATCGAGATGAGATGACACCCAGACACGCCCACTACCAAAAAGCCCAGAGAGAGAGAGAGAGAGAGAGAGAGAGAGAGAGAGAGAGAGAGAGAGAGAGAGAGAGAGAGAGAGAGAGAGAGAGAGAGAGAGAGAGAGAGAGAGGTGGGCAGGATATATCATGACAGAATGAATGAATAAAGGGGAGACGGGAGACATTTAAGGTACAAACGAGAAATAGAAATACAGAAAAGTGGCTTATAGCAGGAGAATCAATGAGTGTGGTTACATATATCATCTTACATAGATTATACTTAAAAATAACCCAATACCGTGTAGGTCATGTAATTGTCGTAAACTGTATTCTTTTATCAGGTAAAGGTCATAATGGTTTAAGTGAAACCTGATCAGCACACACCCATTACTCAGTTTTCAGCATTCTGAGTGGCCAGTGTTATTTTTGTATTTACATACTATTATAGTATTTATTCATATTTTTAATTAGCTTTTAATTTCACATTTTCATTTTTTAAGGGCCAAGCCCCAAAGGGGCTGTAGCCACTATTATATCCGTTAGTTGAGTTCCCCTTCGAGAACGGTCACTTCGTATTGCGTAGCTATACACAGTGGGGAAACTCGTTTTCCTCGATATTCTGAAGCTTAAAATGTAAAACGCATTTTGCAGCTGCACAGCTAGCACAGTGAGTGTCTGGCTCAATCATTGGCTGTGCTGCGGCAACTGCACATCCAATGGCACATCCAATGGATATTTCTATAAATATCGATACTGAAATATCTGAACGGGACCAATACTAATTTCCCGAAGTATCTATACTAGCCGAGCGGTCACTTTCACTTCTCTCCAAAGGTGCATTGACAAACACCACACGTGACGCACTCGTCTCATTCGCTCTGGTTAAATAGCAAAAGGGAAGTGAATGGAAAGATGGCGAGGGCGGCGCCAAGCGGCAACATTCTAATCTGAAAAATGAAGCCATACCCGGAAGTGCGAAAAACTGCAATACATCTAAAATCCGCTAGGGGCAGGTTCCAAAAGTGAGCAAATCTCCATAGACCCCATGTTAAAATGCCAGTTTTCACAGCATATATTCATGTTTTTACAGGTTGGTCCCATGGACTTTTATTGTATTTTTCGATAGGTTCCGAGTGCCTGACAACTGTGAGGGGGGTGAATTTTTTTCTAACTCGTTAGTTTAGATCATATTTAGATATAAAATGTATGACAAATAAGGGCGTGGTTAACTTTGATTGATAGCTTGATTGACAGCTGATAACGGGCTGCGCCGAGTGGAATTCCTGAAATTTGACGTCTCGGCCATGATCTGACACAACACATCATACCACCTCTGTATCCTTTCTGAACATTTGTATTGAAATATCGTACATAAAATGGGTTGTTCTGCTATAAACTGCACTAACCGACAATGTAGGGGTAAGTTACTTCGCTCCATTTTTTCCGGTAAGTGACATTCCACTACTATTTCACGTAGTTAGCACTATTTAGCATCAATGTTTGTGGGCAGTGGCACTGCAACAGTTAGCATTAAATCGCCTCAGATAAGTTAAGTCTTTCGGCAGATCGGTCGACGACAGCCTCTCCATTCCTGCTTCTGAGGAGGATTGGTCGGGCTCAGTTGACCTCGCCATCGCTTCTGTGTGGGGCGCGAGCGCCGCAGCTACCGGAACTGACGCGGAGATGCTGAGGATCCTGATCACGGCCGTTGCGGACCTCGGGCTCGAGTGGGCCTCGCCCGAGGAGCCTCCTTTCCGTAACGCTCTCCTCTGTGGACGGCGCAGCGGAAAAGGGCTACGAGTCGTTGCCGCCCCTCGAAGAGGCTGTGGCCGCTCATCTCTGCCCGAACAACGCTGCTAGTTGGAGAACTAGAGCGGTGCACCCTGTTAAGCTGTGTCGAAACACTTCAGCTCTCGCTGGACGCGCCTTCGCCGCCTCCGGTCAAGCTGCTTCGGCCTTGGCTATGTCGAGATTCTATAGCGGTGTTGGAGGTTTACCAGGCCAAGGTCCTCCAATCCATGGACGAGACTGGCCCAGAACCTGAGTCTTCCCGTGACTTACGGAGCACCACGGACCTAGCTTTGCGGGCTAACAAAGCTACTGCACAGGCCATCGGGAGGAGCATGGCTAACATGGTCGTGCTCGAGCACCACCTGTGGCTCACGCTCACGAACATTAAGGACGCGGACAGAACGGTGTTCCCCAAAGCCCCTAAATCCAGTTCCGGCCTCTTCGGCCCGGCGGTGAAGGGCTTTTTGGAGAGATTCACCGAGGCTCAGAAGTCATCCCAGGCAATGCAAAACTTCTTGCCTAAGCGATCTAGCTCGGCCTCGAGCAGGCCCAAGTCCGTGCCCTCTCCTCAGCCAGCGAAACCAGCCAAGGAGGCCTCTCAGCCCCGCCCCGCGGCTGATGCCCGCCGTCAGTTTAGACCGGTTAAACGCTACCCGCTGCCCCGGCGCACGTCGGATCCTAGGCCTCCGGCTACCTCCTAGCATCGGGGGGGAAAAGGGAGGGCTCGTGTCTCGTGCTAGCCGGACCACCCTCCAAAAGGCACAGAACACTTCTCACAGCTCCCTGTTTAGTTCAGGCGGATTTTACTGCTGTAAACAGGCCCGCTACACTGTGCACGCCTTTACAAACAAACACCGTTTTCACGGCGACCCAAATAAAGCACAAAAAAAGAGAGTATGTTTTACTTTGTATACGTTTTATTTTCTAGTTCCGAAAAAAGACGGCGGTATCAGACCCATTTTAGATCTGAGGCATTTGAACAGGGCTCTCATGAGACGGCCATTCAAAATGCTGATCATAAAACAAATCCTCGCGCAAGTTCGCCCGGGCAATTGTTTTTTTACTGTGGATCTGAAAGACGCTTTCACATTCAGATAGTCCCCAGTCACAGGCCATTCTTGAGACTGCATATAGCTACGCAATACTCGTTCCCTACTTTCAGGGAACCGAGGTTACGTTAGTAACCGAGTACGTTTTCTTATTATTTCTCCCTAATGGGAGTCTATAGCAGCCATATGAACCGTAAGTAGGAAAATTATGAAATTTGGTACACTTGAAATGATGGTAATGAATAGTAATCTGACCAATTGTGCAGCCTCTAGGACTAACTCTATAGCGCCACCACCAGTTCAAAGATTCACATTTGAAACAATTATAACTTTTTTGTTATAACTTTGACCTAGAAAAATTTAACTTAGTACACCTGATTCCTCTCATCATGTTGATCACATTCAACATCTTACATTAAGACTACGCCTATTACAGTAGTGGATATTTTGAAAAGTACACAGAGCTGCACAGATTTTAACTAAACAGATTTTTTTATACATTTTTGTTCAAAAGATATGATGTCGCAAAGTTAACGAGGTCGACCCAAAATTGGTTCAGAGGCTGTATCTCACCCAAACTTTGATCACTCGAAACTAAATTTGGTACGCTTTATCAGAACCATGATCTGAGGGTCCATGCCAAATTTGGGAACAGCACCACCTACAAGTCATGAGATCTAAAAAATGGCTATTTTTGCTAATGACTTTTGAACAGTTTGTCAGAACTCATTCATTAATCATTATCGTGGTGTCTATGGATTCCTTGTGTCGTGCCGAATCAGAGGATACCGATTTTGCCAGGATCGGATGAACCATCGTACCGCCATTTTGAATTTTATCATAAACTGCTATATCTTTTAAACGATTTGACATATCGGCAGGTATCATCATCGGCATGTCCTGAAGGTACCTGAGAAGTTTGAACAAAGCGCCACCTAGTGTTCCAGGGATAAAAACAATTATAACTTTTGATTTGTGTCATGTTCTTTGGTTTATGCCAAATCCAACGATATCTCATTTGTCATTTCCCAACAATGTGACAGCTATATAGAAGCAAATGAAAAACAGTTTTTGTTTGTGATATTCGCTACCGTTCTGGAGAAATATCTCTCCAAATTTGACCCTGCCTGTGTTTGTTGCCTTAAGCTAGTTAACTTAGCATGCTAATTTGTTAACATGCTAACATGCTAATTTGTTAACATGCTAACCAGTTCCCAATCTTACTAATGTGGCTATTCAGCTATCAGGTTAACCATAAGCTACATTAGCATTAAGTTAGCTTAGCATGCTTATCTATTTAAAATAGGGGTGTCACGATTTCGTATAGCATTATTAATTAATTTAAATTAATTTTTTTTCGAATCGATCGAATTAAAAAAGGGAATCGTCGATGCTGCCACACCCCCATGTCACGTCCGGTCGGCGTGCCAAGCGGGAAAAAAACACGCGTTGAAGTGCTGCGAGTCTATAGTCAACCTCCTCTAACTTAGCTACAGCCATTCAAAAGATAGCATGGCAACTGCAGCAGATGCAGGAAACCCATCGACAGAACTTGAACCCCCTCCTCTTTCATTGAAGTCGCAGGTGTGTAAGTTTTTTGAATTTCCAGTGAGTTATGTTACGTTCGTGCTTCAAAAAAAGCCACAGTTTACTTTGCAGACATCCCAAGTCTCGCGGAAGTTCCTGGAGTCTCCCTGATAGCGGCTCCCTGATGCCCGCATTAATCTCCCGGAATGAGCGAGCGAGCAAGAGCGCGCAATCGCGCATGTGAGACAGAAAAAACTGTGCTCCAAACCGTATAGCGCGCACGGGAGAGAGCGAGAGATCTTGCGCATGTGCCTCATGAAGCGCATTAAGACAGAGAGCATCCTGATTGGCCGGTTTCGGCTTTAAAAAAATAAATGTAAAAATCGAGAATCGAATCGAACCGTGACCTTAGAATCGAAAATGTAATCGAATCGAGGATTTGGAGAATCGTGACACCCCTAATTTAAAATATTAAATAATGCTTTTGTGTGCTCATTCTCACACTAAAGGCTCTCCTCAGCAACCTGGTGAATCAGCTTCAACTGAGTGGTGAGTGGTGCAATGTGTAATGCCACAACCCCAGAACCTTTTAGGTCATGGGTTTGAATCCTGTGTCACATGCCCAGACCGCAAGAGGTACTCTCATATGGTGAAAAGTCCAAATTGTTACTGATATGCCAAGTACATTCAAGAGTTTATTTGGCTCTCTGTTGAAACTGATGTTTTCCCTCATTTAAAAGTGTTCATTCTCACCTTGAATCTCTCTTCCATATTAAAACAACAAGGCTGTCATCTCTGTGAAACATTAACCTTGGCTACAGAATTTCCAAACAAATACAATTTGATTAAATTTGTGTTTAAACCATTTTATCAATGTTCTATCAAAACAATTTTTTTAAGAATTAACAGATTTCAACAAACATACAAAGTAACTTTAAAAACCAAAGTATTTTAGCTACTTTTTGAACCCATTGATCTCATCATGCTGATCACATTCAACATCTTACATTATAAAGTAAGAATACTTTGGTTTTTAAAGTTACTTTTAAAGTTTTTAAACCAAAGCATTTTTAAGCTACTTTTTGAACTCATGGAACCATTGGAAGGGCTTGGCTCCATGATGGCTGCTTGCAGCTATATTATTTTTATTAGTTTTGTAAATAATTCCACTTGGCTGTAATTTATTTTTATTTCTGTTTTAGTAATTTTAGTACTTAAACTTATTAAACTTAAGAGAATGTTATGTTACTGATCAACTGCGTGAACTTCAATTGTAGACTCCTTTCTTGTTTCGAAGCAAAACGCGGGACTGAGGGACCCGCCCACTCCCACCAGCAGCAAAGGTAAAACAGACCCACTCCCGCGAGATTTGCATTGATGTCTAAATATAAAAAATACCATGTATACATGGTTTTCCCTGTTCTTTGGTGTTAATAATGAGTTGATTTTTGTAAACGCAATCAATCAAGCAGCCCTCAGATACACCAGGACACATCCCAAGATGTGAAAGACCATCCTGTTGAACAATTCTCAGGTTTTTAACATCTTCCTGTCCACCAGCCATGTTGCCTTTAGCTAACATTTTAAAAACACTGATAGAAAGGTCAGACTAGAGAAGTATGAAATAATCTGCACATCCACCGCCCAGAAACACACACACCATCACTCAGTCAGACAGAAACTGCATCTCAAAACATGCACACAAACACACACATCATTAAATCACAAACTCACTCTACTGCAAAGTGAGGAGCAGGGAGTCATTAAAACAAGACGAGTGGTGATAAGAAATGATTGGAAAGAGGGCATGAAAGAGTGATTGAACGTTGCGACCAGCTGGAAAGTGTTTATGACCCTCACGAACAAGGAGTGCGCAGTGAAGTAAATTTAATATGTGTGAAACATTTTTAAGGGGCTGTTCACACAGGACACCATTTTTTGGATAGCCAATGAAAACATGAAGACGGATGTCTTTGCTAAAACAACTAAAAATCATGATATTGTTATTTTTATAACGAATATATGACTTTCTAGTTATACCAAGCGCTAAAATATTTTATTGGGTAGAAATTGAGTGGTGTGTGTGTGGGGGGGGGGTCTTCATATATTGTTAACATCTTTTTTTTTATATATATATAATATGCTTCATCTAGCTGCTTTTACCACATTAGCGTGTCCTGTGTGAACTAAAAGCTAAAAAAGAAACCTGCTGTAAATATCAATCAAAACGCCACAGCGAATGATGTCATTGGGAAAATGTGACATTACATCACTGCACTCTGTTCTTCTGGAATATTATGTGTATGCGCAGCAGGGCCGTCACTTTAATACATGGAGATGGTCACTGAGACAACATTTTTTGGGTGGCCCCAATTAGTTTTTCGGGTTTTCGAACTGGGCTCCATGGAAAAGTTTAGAGAAAAACAGTGTAAAAAAAATATATATATAAAAAATAATAATACAATGATAAATTAAAATGTAAATAAATTAATAACAGTACAGTACTATAAGGAGCAGAACATTCTAATAATGTGACGTAATAGACACTAAATATTTTCCATATAATATTTTATTTGTAATATTAATTTTTCACAGTATAAATTGGGTCTTTATACAAAAACCTAAATAGATGCCTTTTAGATTTTAGGATGGCAGTCTCTCGCAGTAAAAGATTGAAAAGCCCTACCATAGAGGACCTCAGTGAGACCACCCTGTCACAGTGCCTGTGTATGTGTGTGGAGAAAAACACATCTGCGTGTGGAACTGTGAAGGTCTTCCCCTGACGTGTCAGAGACATCTCCGCAAGCTCTTGCCGCAACCGCAAACTGCTCTGAACTTCGCTGAGGTCTGTGTTTTTTTTAAAGAATGAACCGAAAGGCAAAGCTGAACGTGAGCTGGCATTGCCCGACTCACCAGCCTGCAATTGTGCATATAAATATCTGTGGCGCGTCTTAGGAGACGGCTGAATCTGCACTGATGCTGAGGAGAGAAGACAGGGTCCCCTCCCAAATGGATTGTCATATCAGATTTAGGTGTATAGGTTATTACACCCTTGGGCTACTGTTTCCAGCACTGTCGTCTGGATGGGCCGGATTGAGTTTCCGAACTCTCTCTCCCTCTAAAACCAAGCGCACACACACAAACACTCAGTCTTTATTTCCTCTTAAAACTTTCTGTATGTCATTCAGTTAGACAGCACTCAGGTGAAAAAAAGTTCAAGGGATAGTTCACCCAAAAAAAATGTATTCTGTCATCATTCACTCACCCTCGTGTTGTTCCAAACCTGTATGACTTTCTCTCTTCAGTGGAACATAAAAAAATGTGCTCTTTGTCCACACAATGGAAGTCAATGGTAACCAAAACCGTTACCAGCATTCTTCTAAATATCTTCTTTTTGTGTTCCACAGAATAACTAAAGACATACAGGTTCACACAGAGTAAATTTGGACAACATTTTCCTTTTGGGGTAAATTATCACTTTTAGGATTTTTTTTTGTTTCCTTTTGAAAATATTTTGTGTTTGTAATACCTGGTAATTCATGGTTCAGAATCAAATTTCAGTTACGCCTCTTGAGTTCAGACTGTAACTGTTCTCTCACTGAAAAACTGATCAGAAGGTTTGACTCAGCCAACTTATTACACAAAACACCTAAAGATAATATTCACGCACGGCACATCGCAGGCTAAATTAATGAATATAGTCTATAGAGACAAAGTGAAGCTCACAGATGAGTGCTATACTAAAAAAAAAAAAAAAGTCAAGAAATGAACCTGATCTATGGTATCACAGAGTGGGCTGTCTGTCTCAAAAGTTGCACAAATTCAGACTGGAACTGCAAATGGCAGCCACTGGAGGGAGCCAGCTTTAATTTAGCCATGGCTACTTGAAAGTGACTTTTAAGTACTCTATTTCCAGGGTCTATCTCCTAGGAGTAACCTAGAGAGGTTAAGTGCCTTGCTCAAGTGAATTCAATAACTCTCCCATTTCTAATTCGCCCCTAACCGGAACTGAACCCTTGACTTCTGCAGTCAAGATGCAAAACCATTAGGTAACGTTCACCTGTAGACCTAGGAGAGGACAAAAGTCTCATTTATTAAGCCGTCCACGCTCAATGAACATGCTTTAACTGGACTAGCCTGAAAAATACAATTTGTGCACATTATTTGACATATGATTCGTAGTTTCAATTTCATTCTTTCACCAACAAAACAGCTTTATGTGTGCTACATGATTCAATAGCACAGGACTCTTGAGGAATTACAAGAAAACATCAGCAGCTTATTGATTTATAGAAGAAATGACTAGACTTGCATTGCTTCTCAATGAACAAACTGAACAGGTCAGCACCCAGAAGGTCAGCATGATGTAAAACTCTTATGATGCCTTTTAATTTGTCCTCTAAGAGCCAAACGCCACTTGTGCTAATGACCTGCATCTTTAACAACTATATTCAGGTGATACTCCAGTGTGTAAATCAGTTTGTCACTTGAATGCACATGAGGGGCTTCTTTACACACTACCATCTTTCAAATCCTGCTAAACTAGAGGCTTGGCTCATGTATATTAACCAGGTTACGTTATACTTATAACTGATTGGCTGAAGTGCAGCCGATAGCAAATTGGCACTTGGTCGGGAATTAATTTGAGCAACGCTACTATTGGTTCATTAGCATTAATTGTGTCACATGGCAGTTTAATCTAATAAGGTAACCAAGCAACATCAAGATGACCTAAACAATATTCATGAACTAGGCCTAATCCATATAGGGTTGATAAATAGGCCCCATGACAGCTAGAAGACAAATCGCCAAAAACATGTTGGCTACGGTAAGTTTGATTTATAATGAACTGGTTCATTCGATCATAAGAAACAACACAATTTATTATATTTAAATACACGTACAGCTCTGGCGAGTTGTAAACCAGCACTTAACCGTCATTGTGAAAGGCTTTATATCAAGTGCTGCTTTAATTTCAATAGACAACATGTTGCAAAAAAAAAAAGCTTTACAGAAAAAGCTCTTTGTCCTTGTGTGCTTATACGGTTGTCAATCCTACAATTTACACCTGCTGTACTTCTGGTAGTTCTGCTACTTTAGGTTTTTGATTACGGACTCATTTGTCTAAACTGTCTAAACTGTAATACAGTCAGAAATACAGGGCAAGATCATTGCATGCATAAAAATATGAGCTGCCTGATTTGAGATCTACACTATCTAATAAGTTTAAAACAATTTAGATTGATCCTTAACATTTCTGAATTCCTTTTTTGTTTATCAAATGTTGTGTTGTGGAATGTTGTTGTCTAAAACCAAACTGATGGTGGAGGAGGAGGAGGTTACAGTTTATTAGTTGTTCTGATACAACAATCATTGACATAACTGGTAAGATTGATATTAAACGTTAATTGGAAATCAGGCTGGAATCCCCCAATTTAAACTGGTGTATACAGCCTTTTTCCATAATGTTGGCAATTGATAGATTTATCAAGTGAGTTAATGGAGCTATCATTAAGTAACTATATTTCTGAATAAAATTAAGATCCAAATTGTATATATCCTTTACTGCTGAATTTGGTAATATATTTTTTATTAAAATTATAAATATATTTAAAAATATATATATATTTAAAGTGTAGCTTAATTTATTCTTGTGGTGTTTTCTGTAAAATAGTCTTCACACATGATCCTTCAGAAATCATTCTGATTCTGATTTAGTGCTCAAGAAACATTTCTTATTGCACGTTGTAATATTCAACCAACTCTGTTTCATATGAATGTTGATAAAACTGTCAAAGTCTGGTGTCTGGTGGTGGCCAGAAGACAGTCATGAATAAAACACAGTACCTGGCGGTGTTTAGCAGAGGATGCTTCGTCCCCACAAGCTTCCTAACATGCATGGCCACGTTGCTGAGCTCGTCACTAAGTAAACAGCGTAAACTCATGAATGAAGTTGGATATCCTACGATCTTTTCCGCATCAGACACCACTTTAGTCCAGTTAGAGGGAGAAGGATTGGAGAAAATACTCAGATGCCTCCGTCCAATGTAAGAGAGTCGTGACCTCCAAGCCATTTTATAAACAAATAAAACTAATAGACTAGTTATTTAAATGCATGAATGTTCATTGGTACTTTCAGATAAGTTCACATCAGGAATCTGACAGTCTTTCACTTTTTGAGTGTCAAATCCAGCAGCCTCTGTCCTCCCCAATGTCACCTCCTTATGTAAGAAAACTGCATTTTCTTCATCATAGAAGTCTCCTTCGCTGATCGAGCGATGGTCTCTGGTTAATTCAAGTACATTTGTCCAACCCGATGGTCTGTGCTGTTTATCGAGTGTCCGGTTCTACGAAATTAAACTCTCACGTTTTGACAGCTGGTTGCACCGGGTCGCCATCTTCTACGAATCAGTTTACGGTCTGTCGTAAAGACTACGCGATTAACCCCTTCGTCACCATAACCCTCTTCAACAAAACCTTGAGACCATACATTTTGGTATCAGGCTAAAGAAAAAAACTTTTACATTTCTTAAATAAATTATTTTTTCTTTTTTTGAATCGGTTGGAAACAGCAATCTTTTCAAGGTTTTTCTCTCCGTGTTTCTTATTTTACATTGGACATTAAAGTCCCCATGAAGTTTTTTTGGGCTTTTAGCATGAATATGTTAGCCTTACTGGTATCTATAAGCTAATGTGCTCCAAAACAATGACAAAATTCGCATTTAGAAGCTATAATCATATATATATATATTTTTTTTAAATTTTATAAGCAAATATAAAATAAGATCAATAGATCAATGATTTGATATCACTCTGCACTTCAGCTTCTCATCAGATTTTCTGTCCAATCAAAGACTCTCTAGAATCTAAAGCACCCCGCCCCCTACATTATAAATAGATGCTGAAGCTGCAGCTAAAATCTGTCACTTTTTCACACATTTACTATTTTCTACATTGGGGCGAATGGTTTCACATTAGTGTCATGCGAACCGCCGCAGCGTTCACACAGTCTGCTCCAGTCCAGAGACACGATAGCACAGAGATCTGCGAGAGTCAGCGCATACCAGAAAACATATTGGATACATTTGAATTCTGCACAATGCTATATTTTAAAGCGATATCGAGGAGATTAGGAGAAGTTTAACGGCTCTGGCCGAGCTGTGATATAAACTAAATGCTATTGGCTCTTTTAAAAAGGGGAGGAGCTGTTCGATATGTCCTGCCCTGTCTTCCTGTTTCAGTGGAAATTGCGTTAACATTGAATAATGATGCAGTTTCAAGGCACTTCAGTGACTTTAAGGGGCAAATATTATATTTGCACCAAAATACTACACTTGTTGATTACACATACAGCCTTTGATAAAAACAATGAAAACTATCATCTTAAAAACATCTTCATAATAAAATGCATATTAGAATAACATCGTCAACTCAGTAAACACAGCTTCAAACACAGTAAAAACTAACTTTTTGAGTGGAAACATTGTGGCCATAAAAGTGTCACCATCTGTGATAGGTTTTAGCAAAAACGTGAATTTCCCAACAAAGGCTGCAGTGTCCAAATAAATACATTGTCCTTCAATTACACAAATCAGGTTGTGTAAAAAGTAACTTTTGACATCATTAATGTTCTTGCGCTTAAGTGAAATTCCCTCCTGGCTTTTAACAGTTGATACAGCTGAAGTTGTTATCCCATGGGATTCATTTGACTGGCATGATCTCAATATGGGGATTATCACAAATCCAGAATAATCACTCTACAACATGCAATACAGAGCAGTGTTTCTCAATCGGGTGGGTCACAACTCAAAAATGGGTCACAAGTGTTTTCTAATAGGGTCATGCAGGCTAAACAATGGGAAGTGCAAATAATAGAATCCAACTAACCATATAATCACACATGATTAGTATGCCTTATCAACCTTAAAGGAAGGAGAAAATCCATAATTGACTTCAATTGAACTAAACTATGACCTTGCATTACTATATTTCATGCTATAAGATATAAGACAGTGAAGTTAAAGATTAAGATCATTGGTCCAGTTCAGTCTGGTAAACTGATGCCTTGGGTCACAATGATTATGTGATCTGGTTCATTTTTGCTATCCTATTTGACTCAAATGCAGGGCATCTTTTATTTAGTCTTTTGAAGCTGATCAAGAATCAGTAAAGGTGCGGCAAAAAAACAAAAACAATCTTGCATATTTGACATAAAATAAATATTTAATAGAACTGCTTAGCCTATATATCTAAATAAGTTAAGCAATTTTCAACTTTTTTATAAGTTATACAAGATTTAACAAATTTCTAAGACAGTTTAATGTTGTTGAAATTTAAACATTCAAGTTGATTGAAAATTACAAATTTGAGGCAGCATCTACATATTTAGATCATATTTGCAATGTATGTTTGGCCATTTTTACATTTAATGCCATTTAGTATAAACACACACACACACACACACACATATATATATATATAAATATATATATAAATATATATATATATATATATATATATATATATATATATATATATATATATATATATGGGCCTATATATATATATATATATATATATATAGCCTACGACCCAGACAGCAACATATGTGTCGGCCCAGAGAGTGTATCCCAGCAAGCTATGGCTCTGGTTGTGTAGTGATACATAAAAGCGTTGGGTGAAGCGGTCATAGCTGTTTTTTATTTTGAATAAAACACAGCTATTGACCAATCAGAATCAAGGATTGGAACTAAACGTTTTATTATATATATATATAATATATATATATATGTGTGTGTGTGTGTGTGTCTGTGTGTGTGTGTGTATGATTATACAAAAATAATATTGCAAATATAGATGATAAATATTTACATAAATGTATAACTGCTATATATTTCTTGCCGTATCGGTGGATCCCCCTGTTAAACTTGTGGCTTGCTTTTGGCGGGGATCAAACTGGCAATTTTCTGACAATGTTAACCAAAATGCCACACCGCCTAATTTTGTACACATGAAAAAGAACCTATATGTTTGAGAAAATTGAAAGACACTTTTAAAAGCAGGAAGATGTTTAGCAGAGAACTTCCAATGTGATTAACGGTACATATTCACACATGCTGCTTTGGGCAGAGAGACTGACAGAAAGAGAAGAAATTAGGGTCTCTCTGCTCTCCTCTCCCTTTGAAATTCAATAAATTCGACCTTCTATTTAAGACTAGGTTGCATTACTTTAATCAACAACACATGGCACATGAATCTCAGATTCCCCCAAATACCTCTCAGCTATTTTACAATTAACTGTCTAAGAAGTTATTTACCAAAAGACTGTGGTAACGCTGGTAGATGCCCTTATCAAGATATAACTAATATAATTTCTTAACAGTGGATCAATAAAACTGTTATGAGTTTTCAATATCTGACTAGGCTGGAGCAACTTGGTGCATAAACCAGGAACCAAATCAGTCCAGCCTCAGAAAATGTTTACTTATGAAATCTCTGATATGTCAACTGCCCTATTTTGTTCATAACCTTCATGTTTTGCATAAAAAGTTCTGCTCATTTGCCAACAAACTCCTCTTCGAAGTTCAAAACATTGATGTTTCTAATGGCACTCTATGAAATTATATCAACACAAATAACCAACCATCCGCTATGATTCCTGCAGAGCTCTTTTTGGGTCTCCACGTTCAATTCACCTGTCGTTCTTTATTTGCTGCAGTACAGTGTTTGCTCACAGCTTCATTCGTCTCTTCGATCTAATCCTAGTCATTCTTTCAATTGTTGTCACTTATGATTAATTAACAAATTAAAACTGTAATCATCACATAATTAAGAGGTCTGTTGTACTCCAAGACGTAATTTAATCAAACCGAAACTTCACAAGCAACATTTGTCTTTCTATAGAGTTGTCTGGAACTGGAGATAGCCTAACCAAGACAGCAAACTGTTGTGGTATGTTTGAAAGTTCCTGTTCAATGTATCTGGTATAATGGTAGACCTCAGTGCATCTAGAGGGATTCGTGGAAAAACATCAAATAAGCTGGTTTACAGTAGACATACATAAACGTTTTTTTTTTTTTTTTTTAAACGAAAATAGATGATATTTTGAAGAATGTTGGTAACCAGACATTCTTTAAAATATCTTATTTTGAGCTCAACAGAAGAAAGAAAGTCATACAGGTTTGGAACCACTTGAGGGCGAGTAAAAGATGATTTTTGGGTGAACTATCTTTAAAAACCTGGGCGTCAGTTGTCTTAATTTAAAGAAGTATACAATTTATGAAAATTGGCAAGTCATTAAACAACTGAAAGCAATCTGCACTGGAAGCCCACTTGCATGTACTTTTCAAACAGCTGTTTTTGAATTCCCTCATCTGTTGACCCTCATCTGACGGCTGTTGTGTGTTTCAATGGAAAGCTGTTTTGCATAGTGCCTGCAGGTGATCCGAGTCCCATTTAAAGATAATATAAGGTGAGTTTCTGCCTTTAAATGAAGGGAGGAATTCAGTTGTGTGTACGTGAAATAAAGATATCATGCTACGGCGGATGAGACATACACATCTCAGAGAGAAGCTTCATCTGTCCCTGTGATTGTAAAACGAATGTTTATTTTTCACAAACCAGTAACGGATTCTGCATCCAGCTGTTTTACATTTACTTTTAATTCCTTTTGTAATACTTCCCTCTTGTAGAAATCCCATAAGTATCTTTTTGAAATGGAGACCCACTAACACACGCATTCTCTCACACACACTTCAGCGGACACAATGCACACACAATATAAACAAGCAGGGATTACAATGAGAACAGAAAAGGCTGATGTTGTCTCATGACCACACTTTTTCCACCAGGCGTTTCCCAAGAGACGTAAATTCCATCCTCTAATCTTATTTGTCATTGCATATTAGGGCCTTACTTGTGTTTACAAACCATATTCCTCTGCACTTGATACACAAGGCTAAGAGCTATGGAATCGAATCGGAGTGAAAGCCAATCCACGCTGGAGAAAACACAGTTTGGGCTGTGAGAGAAACGGGTTGAAGCACCTCCTCTAGTATCAAGAGGGGTAACAGTATCCCTGCTAGAATGTAACTGTTTATCATGGGCTAGTGTTCGGCAGGGGCTGCCAGAGCTGTGTGTGCTAAACAATGCACTCATTCAGGCCGTCGCGCATCTGCTAGTGATCTGGGACGGGACGTCGATACGCTCTCAAGGACGACGGCCTCTGGTCCGATCCAGAGGAGAGAGGAGGTCTCGTGCCACCGTGTCCTACATGTGCCATGCTTGAGAGCGAATTCACCAGTGGATTGGAGGAGCAAGAAAAGAGAAGGAGGGAAACTGGGAGTGATGTATTTTTGGTTAAACATTCAGATTTTTCTGTATTTTACATCAATACAAACAAAAAATCATGTGTGTGACTCCATCACTCCATCTTTACAGTCCATTAACTCTTTCTGTCAAAAGTTGTAGGCATGTTCCTCACAGAATATCAGGTTTGGTTGGTGTCTGTAAGAGATCAGCCTTACCTTACCTTAGTTGCAGGTGGACCTGTGTGCACTTTTAGATGCCCCCCAAAGTGGTTAACTCTGTGAGCCAAAAATGGGTCACAGGTCTGTTTTGATAAGGTTAAACAGGCATATTAAAATGCAACTCACCATGCAATCATGCATCGCAAAATAAAACACTTCCCATATCTTTTTTTATTAGCATCAAATGTCATGTGTCACTCAAATAATGTTTTACTGTAATATATTTTGCTGCAAATTCACCTGTCTTTAATACTAATACAATATTTGTTCCATGTTTATATATATATAAATGTATGAATACGAATGTATCAATTTTTTGTCATGTTTTTGTTTGCTCATTGTTGGACCTTTGGGATTCATGATAATTAAAAATAAATTCTGATTCTTAGAACTTTTTGTTCACTTATTATTTTAAGCTTCAGTGAAGATCTGCTACTTTTGACTAAATGTGTGTGTGTGTGTGTGTGTGTGTGTGTGTGTGTGTGTGTGTGTGTGTGTGTGTGTGTGTGTGTGTGTGTGTGTGTGTGTGTGTGTGTGTGAGTGTGTGAGATTGAACAATACTTTAGACAATTAAGCTAAATTAAGAGCTTTTAGGTGCAAATTAAGTGTCACAGGGTCATGTATCATATATATATATATATATATATATATATATATATATATATATATATATATATATATATATATATATATATATCACTCTCTTGCTTGTAACACATTTGTTTGGCCCCTGTAAAGTAGGGCCTATTGTCTGTCACTCCAGCGTGGGTTTTAATTACCTGTAGATATCTCTCTCATAAACACCATACAACCCATTATGGCAATTCCACCCGTGCAAAGATGTTTAATTAAAAGGAAATGATTAGGACCCCTTGACTGTTTCATTTCCATTAATTGTCTCGTACGACAATATCAAGAACCCCCTGCGGAGCGCTGATAACGCGCGCGGGGTGAATGATAACACATCAGACAACGGCACCTATTCACTCCTATCGCGCGACAACCTCCGCCACGCGTGGAGTCCTGAGTGAAAACCGATCTGTGGAAAATTGGGGAGGAAATAGCCTTCCCGGGATCAGCGTGGCCGTATAGAGTTGCGGTGGAGGCCCCTCCCCCTGTCTGGCTCGCTCTTTTTTTCTCAACCCCTTGGTTGGCTTTCCGAGAGGGCTCGATCCTGCTCACGCTCAGACCGCTGAGAAATAGCAGGCAGAAGATGGCTGACTCGACCGGGCACGGTGAGCCCGCAACACCAGCACCAGCACCAGCATCAACTTCACTAGGGCTTCTCGCGCGCCTGCCATTCGCTGCCACTCCGCAACTCTGAAACGGCCCCGCCTCGCTCCGTGCCGTGCGCCCGCGGGGTTTTTACCCCCAAATATTGACAGAGATTTAAAGAAAACATGGCTGAGATGGAGAAAGAGGGAAGACCTCCGGAAAACAAGAGGAGCAGAAAGCCAGCTCACCCCGTGAAGAGGGAAATTAACGCAGAGATGAAGGTAGGTTGTGCGAGCGCTCTCTCTCTCTTACTGGCGCCCATAAAGGCTTGTCATTTTTGGATGCGTTGAGCGCACCGCCGCTCCGCCCTCGGACTGAATATAGAGAACCGATTCATTCAAGCGCTGTGTGTTTGGGGTTAATCAGCTAACTTTGATTTTTTTTTTTTTTTGGGAGGGGGGGCAGAACAGGTCGGCATTATTTCCCTCCCGTTTCTGTTTTAGCTTAATTCACGCACCTTCCAGACTACTCTGGTCTCGCTTTCCAGTGCTTGAGGAATATTTTTTTATATATTAAATTATGGGTTTTTATTTAAACACATATTTGTATGAGTTTATAAATCATATGCACAGTAAATATAAAATGTCCCCAGTCACATCACGAGATGGTTTAGAGTGAAATCCCCTTGTTGGCTCCACTGTAGTTGATGGAAAATCCAGTGCGTCAGTCTCCGCGTCAAATTGCTGCGTTACTACTACTACTACTACTACTAGCGCGTTACTATATCTCTGCTAAACACCACATAAACATCAGAACTCAATAATGAAACGGAATGCATGTTGGAAGGGTGCATCTGTCCAGCTGTTCTGATGGGAAGCGCCGGTCACTCCAGATGTGCATCTGTTCAACACCAGGGGCGGACTGGCCATCTGTGTGATCTGGAGAATCACAGAACGGCCGGTACTCCAGGACGGCCGGCGGGCCGGCCCACCGGCCCACCACCCGCCACACACGCAGTCACAGACATCCCAAGTCTCCCGGAAGTTCCCTGCATATTTATAGCGGCTCACTGATGCCCGCAAATTAGTTAAAATCTCTCGGAATCTAGAGCGAATAAGAGTGCGCATGCGTAGCGCGCGCACGGCAGAGAGAGGGAGCGAGCTAGAGACCTTGCGTGTGTGTGCTAGTATGCACGTGTGCCTCACGAAGCGCATGTAAGGACCCAACCAATCAAGTGCGGGCGGGCTTTTATCTCTACTACTGACGAACCGAATTAATCAGAAATTACTTTGCAAGTTACTTGCTAGGGATGATGTTAGGAAGTGATATTCAGCTTGCTACATTTTTAATGATTACAGTAGTTAAAACAGCTAAACTTCAACATTTTAGCTGTAAAATGCCACATGCAGTAGCTAATATTAAGAAATATGTTGTGCTTTTACTTTTAAAAATGTTGGTAACGTTACAGTTAATGCTTACAAACTTTGAAGATTTTGAATACAGAAGTTACATTTGTAATGGTGTAGCCTATTTTCATTTAGATGTGGTATTATTATTTGTGCAGTAGCTAAGATTAATTACTGCATAAATTAATTAAGATTATTAAAGGGGGGGTGAAACACTCAGTTTCACTCAATCTCATGTTAATCTTGAGTACCTATAGAGTAGTATTGCATCCTTCATATCTCCAAAAAGTCTTTAGTTTTAATATATTTATAAAAGAAAGATAGGCTGTACCGAGTCTTTCCGGAAAAACCCGAGCGGGTGGAGGCGTGCCGTGTGGGCGGAGCTAAATAATCACGACACGAGCGCGCAAAGCTTTTGCGTTGAGAGCGTCTGGAAGCTGTGAGTGACATCCGAAAATAAACCATGGCTAACAATCAGATAGTAATCTCATGCAGAACAAGGATCTAAACAATACTAAGGGCTCGTTCATACAGAACGCGTTTTTGCTCACAAAAACGTGAGATGGGCAGTGAAATGGGTGAAAAACATAAGGTCTCGAGCGTTTTTTTTTAAATAGAAGTGATTTGAACTTGAGCGCAGTGTTTTTAGAACACCATGTCATGCGCGAGTTTTACAACATTTGTGTGTTGTAAACAGACAGACTCGTGGTTTATGAGGACATGATTTATTTTTACAATAAACAAACTGACACCTACAGTGGCCAGCTAAACAAATGTATTTAAACACACACACACCATACATCGCATGCTCCATAGATATACATTAACTGTATGTGATCATGTTGTTTACTTGCTGTGCTTACACGCCGATAGTTAACAACTCACAGACATTTGAAGCAGTTTTACTCACCGCCTGCGGTTGCAACGCACGACCGTGAACCTTTATCGTTGGGACTTCTCCATCTTTAAGTATTAGGCGATCTGCAAATCCGGCGTTGAACTGGGCTTTGTTTATAAAACTATTACCGTCGAAATGAAGGGAACAAACAAAAACACTTGCACAACTCCGTTGCTGCTCTGGAAAAACAAAATTCATCCACAGGTCCCTTAACGCTGGGTTCTTTGGAAATTTGTGCAGTGTTGTCTTGCCCTGGCAACCAAAAACACACTTTTTTGGTGCCATTTTTTTAATTGCAGCGCAGCCGAGCCCAGCGCTCTGATGGGCATAGGCGTACTCTCGCACGCACTAGGCTACAGATCCGCGCGCGCCCTTCCGGGAGAAGTGCCCTTAAGACCCCTATAAGGAAATTCCGGCCACTCTGACGTCACACACGCCCGTTTCGAAAAAAACTGTCCGAAACTTGTGACAAACCGGAAGGAGTATTTTTGGAACAGAATTACTCCATCAAACTTACAACTTCATTTTTGAAACTTTGTCCATGTTTAGCATGGGAATCCAACTCTTTAATAGTGTAAAAAACTCACTATGCATGAAACAGCATTTCACCCCCCCTTTAAGTAATAAATTCATTTTAAGACAGCATGGAATAGATTGTATAATTTGCTGTTAGCTAGGTATAGTATTATGAGCCACAATTAAAGTCTTGTGACACTCATGCCAGGCAGCAGGCGTTATTGTTGTTGTTGTCGAGTTTCCGCGCGCCGATTGCTTTGGGCCGGGCCTAGTCAAAGTCCAGGGCCGTTTTTTAGTCCCAGTCCGTCCCTGTTCAACACTGACTGTCTGCTCGTGACAAATGCACATTTCAAAAGGCTTTTGGGGGTATTTGCAATATGCAATCATGGTTTCGTTTATTCAAGATCTAGGAGACTTTCACTTTTTTGTTCTGTTTGAGGAGAGCCGTGTTTGTATGTTTTGAAGGCGCACACAGCCGCTTTGTCTCCTGGTTGTGCGGTGCTCATTGTTTGAAGCGTTTGCATCCGCTGCCATGCAGCCTAATGTTTTGAAAACGCCAGAATTTATTTGTGCTCTTTATCAGAACAAGCTACATTCATTCTGATAGCAACATCGTGGTGTACAGGGATGCATTTAATTAACATTCTTATTGATCTGATCATGTGTTTAAGTCACTGTAAACGCGCGTGTGGCTTTGGTGATTTCACTTCGTTTGCTTTCTTTCTTGTCAGTGATTATTTGACTGAACCTGCGCGAGGCTCACCGGTCCGCCGGGGCTCTAAATTTGACATATATTGATCGACCTGTAGCGGAGATACAAGCGTGCGTCTCCCCGGTCTCCTTAAAAGCACACACACACACACACACACACACACACACACACACACACACACACACACACACACACAGCAATGCTGTACTTGCAGAAACTGACTTATTCCGGAGCTGTGAGGTGTGAATTATTGGGGGTTTCTGGGGTCTGAACCCCTCTGATATCATTTCCTGTTTATGTCAAATGACAACAAAACCGCTGCATGCATGCATGCTGCATTTACTACTTTTTATAGAAATAATAATAAAAGTAATAATAAATGATGCCAATTTTATTTTTTAAAAATGTCAAACTTGACACCCTTTTCTTTTTTACAGTCTTCTGACAATTGCACCACTTAGATGTTTATGATTATCAAAATCAATTTTAATGCAGAAATTGAAAACTGCTCATCATAAAAGTTAATTTAACATCAAAATTAATTTAGAAAAAAAGAAAAAAGATCCAGACACAGTCACATCTTACCACAGGAGTGTTTTTTGTCTGCTTTTATCAATGAACAGAGTGAAATAAATCATTGTCACGAGTTTGCATTGTCTTTCACACTGCTGACCTTTCCTTTAATAAGGAATCAATTTTTGTACAATCAGTTTTTGACAGTAAGGAATTGGAACAAATATCTTGCTGCTCAAATAATCTTCCATTTTTTTTAAATATTTTTTTTGCTTGCCTTCCACTATGTCCTTTACATTCCTTGATATTGTACTAAAAGTAGTGTATATAAACAGATTTCGTATTCTGTCTGCTTAGAGCTTGAGGATGAAACTCAACTCAAGCTGTGCTTTGGGTTACTAAATAAGAGAATACAATTTGGAAATAATAATGGTGAAGTTGGGCAGATGGACAGATGCTGTAAGAATTTTCACCTGAGTGAAGTATATGCACTTCTCTTGTTTGCAATCATAGTGCACAATTCAGTGATTTCTCCCAATACTTCAAATCTGTAACACAGTGTTTAGTCTTTATTTTCTGCACAATGCGCATCTCCAAAGGTCTGTGGTGAGTGTTGGCCTTGTCAGCGGTGTTGTGTGTACAAGTCAGGCACAAATCTGTCATTTCATCCGTAGAGTTGTCATTTTGACCACAGGGCTGTGGATAAAGCTGATCTCTGCCTTGAGTTTTGACAGAGACCAATAGATTGTGAGGTCATCCAGCATCCAACAGTTTTTAGCAATTCACCTTACTTATGTCGGACGAATATATACACAATATGATAACATGGTCACACACCATGAAATAACATATAGTCGGTGATACCTTCTTTAGTAACATACAACATGCAAATTTAACAGCAAATCAGCCGAGCCTGCTGCAATGGGCAGTGCTACTGTATATATATATATACACGCACATTTAAAACAAATAAAGTCTGAGATATAGCCTATCAGTTTTGTCATTTATAATGTACTAGGTATGCTTCATCATCATGGGAACTTCTCAAATAATTGACAAAGATTTGTACCCATTATTCCCTCAGCTATCCTGTAACACTCAGGTGTTTTTCAGAGACAACCACCCTCAAAAAACCTTCTCATCCTGTGATCTCTCTGATAGGATACCGCAAGTTAAATGCCTCTTTGCAAAAATGAATAATGAAGAGAATGTGATGACGTATGAGATTGGCTCTTGTCATAAAGTTAGACATCAACCTTCTTGGTATTCCTCAATCAATTCATTACAATGTAACAAAACATGTAACATTGAATGTTTTCCCATTCAATTTTCGTAAAAATTGTGTAGGTTCACTAATGACCCCAGGAGTGTAAGTGTAAGTATATTTTGAAGGATTAATTGAATATATATTGAATCTTTGATGACTGAATAAGTGCAATTTACCTTTATTCCACAAGGTGGCAATGTCTGATACACAATTATGAAGTGACGTTTCACTCATATTACCACAGGCAGAAAACAAAAGAATAGGAAGTATCATCAGCAAAACTTGAAATGGCTCAGTGATTTACTGCAGAGAAAATACTCAACGCAATCAAATATTAGTGTCACTGTCACTTGATGGTGGATCTGGTGAATACACTGTTAGCGATCAAAATATTGATTTTTAAGATGTTGAAAATGATAGTTTTGAAAATGTGTTTGAATTCACGAATATGAGCCAGATGCTGAATGCCCTGGGAAATGAGCTCTGACGTGGACAGTGATGATGGTATAAAACATCTGCTCAAACTGAACCCTTCCAAACTCCAAAAGGTAACAAAACATGCTCTATTTTATTCTTCTACTCTTGTTATTCTAATATCAGGAGAGTTTTATATTATCGCGACAGGTAGAGATCCATCTGTGTTATAACTTGTAATATGATTGTTGAAACATTCATGCATTTAAGGGTTAAACGTTCTGTTTTTCTGTTCTGTTACAGAGTTTTAGCCAAAAAAATAACATATTTTTACCTGAAAGATAACTTAAAAGTTCATACACTCAGAAGAAATGTTAAAAAAAGCTGTCACTGCGGTGGTGCTCTTTAAGAAGGTACTATTTAGGTACTAATATGCAACCTTAAGGGGTATATAAGGTACAAAGTTGTATCTTCTAAATGGGTAATGCCCCAGTTAAGGCTTTTGCACCTTTTTTAAAAATACTATACGTGTGTATAAAGATTCTGCTATAAAAGCAGGGTCGTAACCACCTAGGCATTAAGTGGGACATATTTCCCATCGAATTCAAAAAAGCAATATTCAAAATCAATGTTATTTTTTCAAATACTATTTCTTAAATAATTACTTTTGGTTTCCCTAATTCAGAATACGCGGTCACATCCGTACAACAACATCCCATACATCTTCACCAGACACATGCAGGTGCCCTATATACCCCATGCAGATACCCCATATAGTTACTGCAGATAGACCACAGAGACACAGGGACAGCTGAGGGCGGTGGTCCCATGCATATGCAAACCGCACCGATAAACAATGTGCATGTGTTACGGCCCATGTAACATGAAAAACAGGAAACAGCAAAGCCATGGAGACGAAACAAAACTTTTCCCCAAACATTTGCGTCAACAGACACAGATCAGGTTCTGTGGAATCAAAGCTAAATTTGATATGCGGTGTAGAGTAACCAGAGGAGGGTTTAGAGTAAGGGTCTGTTTGAGGGGTTTGAGATACATGAGCGAACAGGTGTCGGAAATTGCAGCGAGGCTGAATACTTCCATCCCATCTGTATTATCAAAATGCGTCTACCGGCTTTCACTCATTTTTTTCGTTCTTTCCCTTCCCCAAACTCATTGAGTTCATGCTTTCCACTGTAAGGAAGTCAAGTTGCTTGTTCTTTAAAGGTGAAGGAAAAGTGTTCACTCCTCTGTTTTCTCACAGTCACTTCCTATTTGACGGCCGGTACCTATGTAAATAACTCGTGAGATGCACAAACAAAGCATACTGTAACACTTAAAGAGCGTGTGTGTTCAAATATAATCTGCGTTTTACTCTGCACTTCCCTTTTATTGCCTCAGTTAGAACTTGAGACCTGAGCATTATGAATTTCTCCCTCTCACGTATCAGATTTCCACCAACACACACACACACACACACACACACACACACACCCTGACTATGAGGAGTTCCTCGCTTTGGTGCGGTTATTTCTCTGTTTAATTTTTCTCTTACTTCCAAGAAAAGAGACAAAAGAAAAATGGCAAACGTAAGAACAAGAGAGATACGGAAGATTGTAAACAATGTGGCCTTGTGGAGGATTATACCTCCGAGAGAGATACAGAGAAGAGGCGTCAGACAGTGTTGCCTTCATCTCCGTCTGCTTTCATGTGCAGCATGGTAAAATAAGCCCCGTGCTGGTGATTGCCCCGATGGAGAGGGGGATGAGAAAGAGAGGGAGAGAGAGAGAGAGAGAGAGAGAGGGAGAAGAGAAAGGAATGTATACAGCAATAGGCAGCCTAAGCTGTAAAAACTGAAAGCTGAGAATACAGGCCGGATCGAATATCAAGGAAGGTAGATGGAAATGAAAGCAGAGCATAGTGGTGGGGGAGAAGAAAAAAGAGAGAGAGAGAGAGAGAGAGAGAATATGGAAGAGAGAAAAAGAGTGATATTCAGTATGAGTGAGGGACAAGAGAAAAAAGCAAGAAGGGAATGAAAAAGTGTGGGTTGGGAGGAGAGGAGAGAGAGAGAGAGAGAGAGAGAGAGAGAGAGAGAGAGAGAGAGAGAGAGAGAGAGAGAGAGAGAGAGAGAGAGAGAGAGAGAGAGAGAGAGAGAGACTGGGAAAGAGAGGTTGGTCAGAGGGAAAGTTGGTGAAGGGAGGAGGGAATTTTATCATGGTGTACAGTGACCTACTCTTGTTACTGCGCGCAGGGTGTCCGATTCCCCCCGCCGTCACAATCACGGCAAACAGAGAGGGAAGGCGGCAGAGAGGGAATGAGATTTGCTGCTTCGTATCTTGTAACTTTTCTCGCTGATGTTTCAGTCTGCCGTGAAAAGAGTTCTCTCCAAACGTGTCCGATTTGATTTTGTCTCTATAGGGGAGCAAATATCCCTCTCTATTTTTTTTTTTCATTGTGATTTTTTGTTTTTTATCAGAGCATGTGTAATTATTGGGCGGCCTTCAGAGGGGAGGAGTGCTGGGAATTTCAGATTGTAATTTTGTGTGTGGAGTGACATTTAGTGCAGAATCCAGTACATTTGACAGAAATCATGCTTATCTGCAGCACTTAAAAAAGACAAACACACTGCAATGATGCACATGAGGACGTTTTAAATTGTTAGTTTTCCTCTGTGCTTTGTAACATTTTCGAAACATATTCTGTTTTTTATTGGTCACGTGCATGCATATTTGTCTATGCAATTGGATTGGATGATTAAAAAACACTAGAAAAACATTCTAGTTTTAAAGGATAGAATAGCTTAGCATTAACTTTTTTAGCTTTAATAGCATTTTCTCCATTTTTAAGAGTGCTTAAATGTTCGGTTTGTTCAGAAATTCTCTATGTATTTCCCTCTCTCTATTCTTTTAAAGGGTTTGTTCACCCAAAAATGAAAATTCTGTCATTAATTACTCACCCTCATGTTGTTCCAAACCCGTAAGACTTTCGTTCATCTTCGGAACACA
This sequence comes from Rhinichthys klamathensis goyatoka, assembly GCF_029890125.1. Taxonomy (NCBI): domain Eukaryota; kingdom Metazoa; phylum Chordata; class Actinopteri; order Cypriniformes; family Leuciscidae; genus Rhinichthys; species Rhinichthys klamathensis. Next base: position 160,993 of record NW_026607005.1, on the reverse strand, counting down.
AATGAAGATCTTTCTGATGGAATCTGAGAGCTTTCTGTGTCTACATTGACAGCTTCGCAACTACCACTTTGACGCTTCAAAAAGTCCATAAAGAGATCGTAAAACTAATCCATTTCAATTGAGGGGTTTAGTCCAATATTTTCTGAAGAGACATGATCACTTTATATGATGAACATGTTTAATTTAACATATAAACTTTCATCCACTCACACATCAGTTGAGGTAAACTGAAGCTCAAACATGTTCGCTTGATGTGCGAGAACGAATGAGGTTCATCCTTGTGTGTTACGCAGCACGTTTGAGGTTTGTTCTTGCGCGTCAAGAAGGTCTGGTTGAGCTTCTGTTTATTTATTTTTCTTAAAATCTGTTCATCATATAAAGCGACAGAGTCTCTTCAAAAGAATTTGGACTAAACCGATCAATTCATAGTTTTAAGATCTCTTTATTAATTTTTTGAAGCGTCGAAGTGTCAGTTGAGTAGATGTCTTTGGAGGGATAGAAAGCTCTCAGATTTCATTTAAAAAAAAAAAAGAAAGTCTAATGGGTTTGGAACGACATGAGGGTATGAAAATGATGACAGAATTTTCATTTTTGGGTGAATTTACCATTTAACTCCCTCTCTAATAAATAGAATTATACATTTCAAAGTGAATATATATATATATATATATATATATACACTGTACATATGTATATATTAATCATTTATTTGATCAAAAATGCAGAAAAACTGTAATGTGAAATATTATTACAATTTAAAATAATGGTTTTCGGTTTTAATATACTTTAAAATATCATTTATTTCTGTGGTACAAAGCTGAATTTTCATCAGCCAATCCTCCAGTCTTCAGTGTCACATGATCCTTCAGAAATCATTCTAATATGCTGATTTATTATCAATGTTGGAAACAGTTGTGCTGCTTAATATTTTTTTTGGATCCTGTGATCCTTTTGCAGGATTCATTGATGAATAAACAGTTAAAAAGAACAGTATTTATTCAAAATAGAATGTTTTCTAACAATATAAATCTTTACTATCCCTTTTTATCAATTTAACACATCCTTGCTGAATAAAAGTATTAATTTATTTCAAAACAGAAAGAAAAAATAATTACCGACCCCAAGCTTTTGAACATATTGTCACAAAAGATTTATATTTTAAATAAATGCTGTTCTTTTTAACTTTTTATTTATCAAAGAATCCTGAAAAAAGTATCATTATAAAAAAATATTAAGCAGCACAACTGTTTCCAACATTGATAATAAATCAGCATATTAGAATGATTTCTGAAAAAAAAAAAACATGTGACACTGAAGACTAGTATTGGCTGATGAAAATTCAGCTTTACATCACAGAAACAAATTATAATTTAAAGTATATTAAGATAGAAAACTATCATTTTAAATTGTAATAATATGTCACATTTCTTGTGTATTTAATCAAATAAATGCAGGCTTGAGGAGCATTAGAGCCTTCTTTCAAAAGCATAAAAAATAGTAATGTTTCCAAACCTTTGACCGGTACTGTATACATATATTTACAACTTGTTAACACTGCAAGTCAGGTCAGCCCTCTTAAGGAAATTCTGGGCACCTCTAAACTCAGCTCAGCTGGTGTTCCCAGACAATCAGGACTCCTGAAGTGCCCCAAAACACTTTAGCGGAGCTCAGGTGATTCTAGATTGATCCGTGCTGTGCTGATACTGTCTAGGAGGTTTTCCTGTGGACAGGGTGTGATTACTGCTTTGTGACTGACCTTGTGAACTCGATCCTAAAACAGAAGCCTCACCTTACAGAGACCAGAGGCAGTGGTAGGGGCAGGACAGACACCTGGTGGCCATACAGAGGAAGAGCAGGGGAGGATTGCTGTGTGCTTTATATGCTGTACAAATAATCAAGAGTTATGAAAAATGATTTGTTTCCTTATTATGCCTCAGTAAGAGTGAATCCCTCATTCGGCCTGTTTTCTTTTAGATCATATGTGTGTGTATGTTTATTATTGTGTAGTAGTTTACGCTGGAGAGTAAAATTGTTACTGTACGATGTGGTGGTTTACTAAATGTTAAAGCCCATTCAAACTACATTAAATAAGTATGTATCCGACAACACAGAACAATAGTAGGCCTATGCTGCTTGACAGTTTAATGCGATTGACTGACAGTTTCTATGTTTGATTGACAGTTGTTGACTCGTGTCTCATCAGGTCCCGTCCAATCGGCCCCTCCCAGGGGCGGGGCAGGCAGGCAATCTCCATGGCAACTCGCCCTACTTGATGGTGAGAGCCTCCCTCAGATTGACTAAAACAGAAAAACTGATTTACAAAAATAAATAATACATATATGGAAATAAATACATATCTGAATGTTTAGATGCTCATTTACTGTATGTCTTATAGATGAATACACTGAGATTTTAAAACAGATGGGAATTATAATTTAATATATTTAATGTCATTTTACAAAATATTGCAACTACATGTCAACTACCAGTCATTAGAGTATATTGTCTGCTTAATATCTGCTAACACTTTATTTTGATGCTTCCACATCAGACACTATGGTCTATAAGCAACTTTGCAATTATATGTCAACTTATTCTACTAACCCGAACACTAACACCCAACAGTGTACTACAGTCTACTAATACTCTAATGAGAGTTAGTTGACATGTAGTTGCAAAGTTACTCATAATTAATGTCCAAAGTGGACCATCGAAAGAACGTGTAACCATTTATACTTTCTCTACATATAAAACTAACACCATAACCACTAACGCTCTCTACACAGAATATAAGCAGGCTTTTATTCATTAAGCAAACATTTACAAAGATATTTGACATGTATAACTACTTTTTTGAGGTGATTCCTTAAAATTAGTCTGCTTTGAAGATTTGAATAGGGCAAATGGGTATTAAAATCTAAACTCAAAGTATGGCCCATGTTGTTTGTCTAGTATGTATGTTAAAGCTACATGATTCTGCTCTGGTCCGGTCAGCTCTGATTTGTTAATAATGCGTCTTCCTCCTCTGCTCTCTGGTTGTCTGGCTTAAGTGTTGTTTGCAAGATGTTTGTTTGATGCCCTGGTCAGTTTAGCCTCTCCAGATTTCATTCTTAAAGGGATATGGAGCTGAAACGACTGAAGCTATCTACAGTCAGATTTTGTCTATCGTTGAGCCACTGTAGAGGATTTCTTGGATGAAAATCCTTTTGGCCCTGGTTAACAGTAGCCACGCAAACATAAGATTCCCTGTGGAGACTTTTGTTTATCCGCATTGCAAAAGCTGCCACTCACGAGTTTTTTCTTTTTTACATTGATTGTGTCGATGCAGCAACACCTCCTAAACAGACTGCAATTATTTACCAATTAAGACTCCCCCTGTGTGTGTGTGTGTGTGTGTGGGGGGGGGATTATGAAATCAATAATTCTGTAATATATATATAAAAAATGGTTTTAGTCGATTTAACCTATGATGCATAAGCAGTATCTTCAATGTCATCAATTTGTTGAATCCTTACAGATAAAAAAAAATCGAAATTGAAAATTGCATTTTAAATTGTTCTCTCTCTCTCTCTGCAGAGTTTTGCCGAAAACACCATGAATGAGTTGCTTGGATGGTACGGATATGATAAAGTGGAGTTACGAGACTCAGACGACATAGAGATCCGCAACTACCCTGACGGAGAAATGCGGCAGCACATCTCTGTCCTGAAAGGTGAGATCTGACAGAGATAGGCCTGCACGACCCACGGCCGGCAGGCAAAAGAAGATTTACACATAGCAAATAGATGGTCTTCACTCACGGATGAAAAACCACAATAGTACAAATTCAAAAGTTAGGGGTCAGTAAGATTTAAAAAAAAGAAATTAATACTTTTATTCAGCAAAGAGGCATTAAACTGATCAAAAGTCACAGTAAAGAATATTCCAAACATTCATATTTTATTGTATTTTTGATCAAGTAAATAAAGCCTTGGTGAGTACTTGTTTCAAAAACAAACTTGTTTCAAAAATCTTACCAACCCTAACCTTCTGAATGGTACTCTTCACACTTATGTATTCAGAGAAAGTTTCAGTATCTAACTATACCTTTCTGGACCCTCACTTGACACTAATATGCAGAACGTGCATTCATTTATTTTTATCTTATCATCACTGAATTCCCCATAGATGTTTTGTATCAGGTTAATCTCACAAACCTGTTTGCAGAAAGAGCCTAGAGGGAATTCTGGGATGTAATAATAAGACACAAAATCCTGATAAGGACAGGACCCAAAACAAGGACTGTCAGATTTTAAATGTTGTTAAAAAGAGAACGCACTGTTAAATTCCTGAACTTCCTCTGTCGTTCCCCCGAGAGCACTCCGATTAACCCGCAGCTTTATCTTTGCACCCTCCATGGTGTCTCCTGGCTAGCCTCCGTGCCAGAGCATTAGAGAGTCTTAAACTGTCAGCCATTTTTTCTGCGGCCCTATGAGGACAGAGAAAGAGATGCCGAAACAATGAGCTGGCTAATTCCTTGCTAAGTCCATACTCCAGCCTCCATTAAGGAAAATGGTGATTTATGCGTTAGACGGTTCCCAGCTAACATGCACTCAGCCACATTTCTCCAACCTACCATGCCTGCCATGTGATGCTCTCCGTAATTACTTTCCTTCCGTCAGACAAATACACAGCCGCAGATTACGATATTTCACTATTGTTAGTTGACGTAGCTGGAAGTGGAGAGATTAGGCGAAGGACAATGAGACTTAATTAACTCGTTTAGCCGTGATCGTCTTTAAACGAGCCGTTAGAGTAACAAATGGGCTTTTCTTTCTGCTATCTCCCAGTAATCTGTTTGGGTGCTCATGTTAAATCTTGTCTTATTTGCTGCAGGTGGATGTGTGTATGTGTAGTATGGGAATGTCTTCTCGGGACTCTGCAAGAGCTATTTAATCAGTTTTCTGTCATGTAACAGGTCAAACAGTAATATGGGGTGTGCGTTTGAGATATCGCTAGTCTCCAGAGTTCTGAATGACTTGTGAATTTAAAAATGAAACACTAATCACGAAGAAAGATGTATAACATCTTCATTCACAGTAAATATTGAACATGCATGCCAAATCTTTAGTCAGTTTTTGTTACTTCTGTATTATGATATTTTTCAGTAAAACAGCATATTCAACAGGAAAAAAGGCAAATGCTACTAATAATAAAATAATTATACTAATAATAAATATATCAGTACTCAATTTTATCCATCAGGAAATTATTAGTGTCAAATAAGTGTTATATACCACCAGAATAGAGCCAGACCTGAATGCGAGATTGTTAAAATAATGCCCAAATAACTATATGGCTTTTTCCAACAGCCCATGTGGCCTAAGTGATGTCAGAGGAAAAGCAAAGCAATTTCAGAGAGTCATTTTTTTCTGAAAATTTTGGAATAACATGGACCATGGTTTGTTTAGAATGTAAATGCAAATGATGATTTCTTATTGACTACAATGAAATGATCATGACCTTTTGAATTTGATGACAGTCAAACCTACCAATGGCATGTCGCACAATAGCATAGATCCCACTAACCTCATGTATTTCACACTGTGACTGTTTTGTGAGACATAACCGACTCGCCATTACCACTCTCTCCTCTCTAGAGAACTCTTTGCCAAAAGCATCCACAGTGGAGAACAGCAGTGGTTCTCCTCCACACGCCAACAGCTCTAGCTCTACCCCGACGTCACGGAATGGAGTGACAGGCGAAGCGTCTGTAAACCCCTCCTCCTCTAAAGAGCACGGAGGCCTGCCAATCATAGTGCCCTTAATCCCGCCCCCTCTGATTAAAGCACCAGCAGGTAAGAAACACAATAGACAGTATGTGAGTATCTAACTTATACACACACATACAACTGTACAGAAGGCATTTCATTCTTTCTTTTTAACGCTGGGTAAATGTAATCCCAGGTTACATACTTTATCCGTCAGGTGTCTAGTATTCACACTGTACAGGTTCTTAATTGCATTTTTATGAGACTAACAACTAATTTAATAATTGCTTGACCATTTGTGTAAATGTCGCCATGTATATCTGCTGTGGCTTTCTTCTCTGTCATTCTAGTTAACACGTTTGTTTTAACTGTTTCCCTCAGAGGCTGAAACTAAATTCAATTCAATTCAATTCACCTTTATTTATATAGCGCTTTTTACAATATAGATTGTATCAAAGCGCTTCACACAGTGATAACATGAAAACAATATAACAAAAACAATATAACAATATAACAAAGTTTGTTTCTAAAAGAAAATTGCGTCAACGTCCACCTATGTAAGGCAGATCAATAATATTATTGAATATTAAATGTCCCCAACTAAGCAAGCCAAAAGCCAAGGCAACAGTGGCAAGGAACCAAAACTCCATCAGGTGACAGAATGGAGAAAAAAACCTTGGGAGAACCCAGACTCAGTCGGGGGGCCAGTTCTCCTCTGACCAACGAAGGAACAGTGCATGATTCGGGCAACATTACAAGTCAGATTGGAATCGGAACATTTAGAGTATTTGTCCATTTCCATCTTTTGGAAGTCCAAGTAATCATGCCGGTATTAAGACGAGTTGTTGAGGATCAGTGCCGTCCACCATAGAGAGTCCATATCGTCCGCGTTGAGTCGTCAATTCACAGGCTTTGTGATTGGAGCATCTGAAGTCTCCGTGAGAGGCTGGATACAAACTGGGGTTGACGAACGCCATTTTCTCGGGACTCGCGTCCCGAGATAACAGCAGAAAAGCAAAAAGGGAAAATAATTAGCGTAGCTGCTGTTCATAGTGATGATTTCCATAGCACAGTCGTAAATGATAAAACATGAAGACAGTGACTCTTGCGTCCCAAAATCACCCCCCTCCGTCCCCCACTCAACTCAGCCCAGCTTACTGACCTCTACGTCCCTCCTGCTGCTGAGACCTAACCACAATCTCACAATCTCTCTGCAACCCAACCATACGCGCCAACCCGTTGACTAAGGCTGTCGAGCCCCACTGGTGCGTGAATAGGCAGTTTCAGTGGACAACGGTTCCGTATGGCATACCACCTACCGCAACACAATATCTGCCCAACCACCCGTCATTCACGCAATATATACAGGAACGTAATGACTGTAAATACTATGCAACCTATACAAATAACCTACAGTCTCTTCAAGTTTTATAGTATTAAATGCATTTGATCTGATTCAGCAGTGGTATAAAAGGTAACCATTATGTAAATGCTTGGCTAAAGAGATGCGTCTTTAATCTAGTTTTAAACTGGGACAGCGAGTCAGAGCCTCGAACAATATCAGGAAGGCTATTCCAGAGTTTAGGAGCTAAATGTGAGAACGCCCTCCCTCCTTTAGTCGACTTAGATATCCTAGGAATGACCAGAAGCCTCGAATTTAGTGATCTTAAAGAACGCGATGGATTGTAGGGCGATAAAAGGTCCATTAAATACACAGGAGCTAAACCATTTAGGGCTTTATAGGTCAGTAATAGTACTTTATAATTGATACGGAACTTGATAGGTAGCCAGTGTAGAAATGATAAAATTGGTGTTATATGATCATATTTTCTTGACCTAGTAAGAACTCTAGCGGCTGCATTTTGCACGAACTGTAGCTTGTTTATTGAGGATGCAGGACAGCCAGCTAATAAGGCATTACAGTAATCTAGTCTCGAGGTCATGAATGCATGAACTAACTTTTCTGCATCAGAAACAGATAGCATGTTACGTAATTTCGCAATGTTTCTAAGGTGGAAAAAGGCTGTTCTTGTAACATATGCAATATGATTTTCGAAAGACAGGTTGCGGTCTAGTATAACTCCCAGGTCTTTTACCGTAGAGGATAAAGTAACAGGACATCCTTCTATATTAAGGTTGTATTGTAAGTGGTTTTGTGGGTAGTTTTTTGGACCAACAAGTAATACCTCCGTTTTATCTGGATTTAGTAGCAGGAAATTACCCGTCATCCAGCATTTTATATCTTTAAGACACTCTGTCAATTTAGATAAGTTAGTGTTTTCATCTGGCCGTGATGAAATATATAATTGAGTGTCATCAGCATAACAGTGGAAATTAATTCCATGTTTTCTTATAATATTACCAAGTGGCAGCATATATATTGAGAATAGCAGAGGGCCTAACACCGATCCTTGCGGCACTCCATAATCTACTGACGTTATCTTAGATTTTTCCCCATTTAAACAAACAAAATGGTAACGGTCCGATAAGTACGATCTGAACCAGCTTAATGCCTGTCCCTGAACACCAGTGTAGTTTTGTAATCGATCCAAGAGTATTTTATGATCGATAGTGTCAAACGCAGCACTAAGATCGAGTAGAACTAGTATTGAGATACAGCCTTGGTCAGAAGCTAAAAGTAAATCATTTGTAATTGTAACTAGCGCAGTTTCTGTGCTATGATGCGGCCTGAATCCTGACTGAAATTTTTCATATATCTCATTTTCTTGCAAGAAAGAGCACAATTGAGCGGACACAGTTTTTTCTAGTATTTTAGACATAAATGGAAGATTTGAAATGGGTCTGTAATTTGCTAAGTTATTTGGATCTAATTGCGGTTTCTTAATGAGAGGTTTTATTACTGCCAGCTTGAATATTTTTGGAACATGACCTAGAGATAAAGACGAGTTAATAATATTAAGAAGAGGCTCTTCCACTACAGGTAACACTTCTTTCAGAAATTTAGTTGGTATTGGATCTAATAAACATGTTGTTGGTTTAGATGCAATGATAAGTTTATTTAGCTCTTCCTGTCCTATATTTGTAAAGCGGTGTAGTTGTTCCAGAGGGGCCATAGTTGAGGCTAAATCATAAGACACCATAGAGGATTGTACATTTACAATTGTGTTTCTGATGCTTTCTATTTTCTCATTGAAGTAGTTCATAAAATCATTACTACTATACTGTAACAGAATATTTTGCTCTGGTGATGTCTGTTTATTTGTTAGTCTAGCCACGGTGTTAAATAAAAACCTTGGATTATTTTGGTTATTTTCTATTAGTTTGCGGAGATGCTCTGCCCTGGCTGCTTTTAGAGCCTTTTTATAACGTGACATACTGTCTTTCCACGCGATTCTAAAGACCTCTAAATTAGTTTGTTTCCATTTACGCTCTAAGTTACGAGTTTCTCTCTTGATAGCATGCGTAGCACTGTTGTACCATGGTGCTTTAGTTTTCTCTCTAACCTTTTTTGGTCTAATTGGTGCACCAATATCTAATGTACTAGAGAAAAAGGTGCTCAACCTGCTAGTCATTTCCTCTAGTTCATCTGTTTGTTTGGGTTCTCTGAGCAGCTGAGATAGATCAGGTAAGCTATTTGAGAATCTATCTATAGTGGTAGGAAGGATTGTTCTGCCTGGTCGATAACGTGGCGCAACATGACAAATTTCAGCAGTACGTATTATACAAGTTACCATGTGATGATCAGTGAGATCGTCACTTTGCGGTATAATATCTATATCGGTTAGATTGGTTCCATATGATATAATTAAGTCTAGTGTATGATTTAGACGATGAGTGGGACCACTGACGTTTTGTTTGACCCCAAAGGAGTTTAATAAATCTGTAAACGCAGTCCCTAACGCATCATTTGTGTTATCTACGTGTATGTTAAAATCTCCAACAATTATTGCTTTATCGGTATTGACCAATAGATCTGAGAGAAAGTCTGCAAATTCTTTAAGGAAATCAGCGTAAGGTCCTGGAGGTCTATATACAGTAGCCAAGGCTAGATATAATAGGGATTTCCTTCTTACATCTAAGAGCGTAACGTTTAGCACAAGTACTTCAAACGAATTAAACCTGTGACCTGTTTCCTGAGTAACATTAAGAATATCTCTATAGATTGTTGCAACTCCGCCGCCACGACCGATCAGACGGGGCTCATGCTTATAACAGTATCCTGGTGGAGTGGACTCATTTAGACCGAAATACTCGTTTGGTTTAAGCCAGGTTTCAGTAAGGCAAAGTACATCGAAGCTATTATCTGTGACCATTTCATTTACAATAACCGCCTTAGGTGTGAGCGATCTAATGTTTAGAAGACCTAGTTTTAGAAATTGTTTTTGTTCACTGATATTTAGATTTTCAGGTTTAATTACAATAAGATTTTTCCTGGATCCTACAGTAGATTTATTATTTGGCCTCACTAAACGAGGAATAGACACAGTTTCTATATGATGTTCTACACTACTTATATCAATTAAATTGGCACAGCAAAGACTGTGATTTGGAATTTGATTTTCTAGTCATACGGTGTGTAACGTCTTGGAGATGTTGTCCGACAGAACAGCCGCTCCGATTCTGCTGGGGTGCAGGCCATCAGCACGGTAGAGCCTAGGTCGCTCCCAGAACAGATTCCAATTATTTACAAAGAGCAGTTTTTGTTCATTACACAATGACATTAACCATTCATTTAGTGCAAATAATCTACTGAACCTTTCCTGTCCTTGTCGGTACGTGGGAAGCGGTCCAGACACGATGATCGTTGCCTCAGGCGCTGTGCTGCGTACCGTCTCGATCAGGCTCCTGTAGTCCTTCTTCAGAACCTCCGTCTGCCGCAGCCTGACGTCGTTCGTCCCCGCGTGCAGCACCACAGCTCCGACGCGCTCGTCACCGTTCAGGATCTCGGGAACCTGTGCGGCGACATCAAGAACACGAGCACCAGGAAAGCAGTGAGTGCGCACCTTACCCTTACCTGAGGTAGCACGGACATGACGGACCATGGAAGTGCCGATGATCATGGCTTCGTTGCGTTCCGACTCGCGAAGAGGGGAGAAGCGATTCCGGGTGGAGATCTCGAAGACCGGGAGGGGCGGAGAGGTTCTTGCTCTGGTCCTGGCTCGTGTATTCCGCTGTGGGATCATCCAGGGTCCATGGTGTTGGGTCGGTGCCGGAGTGAATGATGCCAGAGATGATCGCGTCCTCCTGGGCAGAGAAACGCACGGAGTAGACGAAGTCGGAGTCAAAAAGTTACTAGCCACTGACGTATGTGGATCGGCGCGTGACGTTTCAAGCGCTGATCGCCGATCCCGCAGCTCGGCTTGTTTCTCCAGCAGACCACGGATCTGTTTCTCCACCGATTCCAGCTCCAATCGTACCGAAATCAGCTCGAATGTGTCCTCACCTGCACTCAGAGGTAACGTTAGACACACATCTGATATGTTCGCCATAACAGATGAACAGTAAATTAGTAGTGATACTACCAATATCACTACTAATTTAGGACTGAAATGCCGGATATAACCTGTATCCTTTCAGTGAACGGGTGTAAAATGAGACGGTCGGTAGGCGCGAGGCCACGCGTGAAATGCTAGCGGACTAAAGGCTAGTAGCCGAGATTCGCAAAGTTGGATCTAAGTAGCGATATCAAAGCAATCCGATTGTTTTTTATAAGGAATAGTATCGAGGATAAGTTCCCAGAATATAAAAATAGAAAGTGCTTGTTTATAAATGAGTGGTAAGGAAGAAAATCAAGGATTAATGAATCGATTCGACGGAGCTTCCAAGCACAAACTAAATGCATGAAAGTTTCTGCGACTGTACAAATATCAATGAAAATAACATTAGTTTTTTATAATACCACTTGCATCTAAGTTGACGCTACCCGAGCTGTGCATGTAAGTTTGCAGTCCGAATTGAATTTGAGATACCATATACCAATGGAAAGAAAACACGAATTGATTTGTCCGCTGGCTGAACACAAAAACAAACATATACAGCTTGGATATTGTAGTTCGATTCATAAACAAATGACTCTAATGAGCAAGTTCTTTTTTACTGAATCAAAAACAATCAAAGGAACCTGTGCATTCCGACTCACAAATAGACGACTTCTCTAGTCTTTTAATAAATCGTTCAAAAACAGTTGTGCTGCATCATAATATACACACTTCCCTACTATAAAGGTAAAAAACTCAATGTGAAAAAAAATTCATAGTATTCATGAAACAGTAGGCAAAAAGTACCTATACTCGGAGGACCTACTAATGCTCTTCTAAAGTTGTGATTACCAGCTTGTCGCATTCAAGTGCTTTGTTTTCAGAAAGAACAGGAATCATGGAGGACACTAGGTTTATTCTTGCCTATTTATTGGGAAAATCTTATTAAAGCCAAAATGATATATAGAGTCCCATTCATTGACAACCATAAGCACCGCTATGTTTAAAGTTTATGGCACGCCCAACTCGGGAACTTGGGAATCAAAATTTTCCCTGAGCTTCCCAGTGGTAAATACGACTTGAGATGGTGTTTATGTCCAATTTTTAGCTATAAGACAGCATATGTATAGGGGTGTCCAAACTCAGTACTAGAGGGCCGCTGTCCAGCAGAGTTTAGTTCCAACTTGCCTCAACACATGCCTGGATGTTTCTAGTATGCCGAGTAAGAGCTAGATTATCTGGTGCAGGTGTGTTTAATTGCGGTTGGAGCTGAACTCTGCAGGACAGTGGCCCTCCAGGAGCAGGATTGTACACCCCTGACCTACTACTTCCAGCTAGATTCTGAAGTGTGCATTCAATGAACACTTTACAATCCTATGAGGCCACGGGAGAGGACTTGTGAATGGGATGACGAATGTAGTACATCTATATTATTACACACATTCATACCATAGAACATAACTTTAACACTTGCAAAGTAATTACTTATTCAAAGAAGTACCTACCCAGAGAGTATGTGAATTCAGACGCAGCCCATAGTTACAGGTTTGAATCGGTCTGCCGAATCCTTTATTGAATTAACTCATTGAATCATTCGGACTGATTTCTGAATCAACATGTGACTCACTTTCAGTGATTTCTGTCTCGAAATGAAGCATGCTTTGTGTATATAAGGTATGTAAGGTTTTTGAAACTTAGATGTAGTTACTGACAGGTTGTTCTTTCAACATTCTCAGTCAGAGTTTTTATATTTAATATTATACAGTATTATTTATATATAAAATTGTCCTTGATGATAAATGTAAATGAAAGTCCACATTCATTGTTGGTTGAGAGTGTGTGTTGTAGCGCAGCAGACTACAGTCATGGTGTCTAATGGGGCGGCACCATGGTGAGGTGCATCCCTAAACCAGTGTACTGTGCACTGGTGTATTTGTGTGTGTGTGTGTGCCTATGTATGTGCGCTTGTATTTATGTGTGCGTTAATGTGTGTGATGTGGTGAGAAACAGATGGTGTAGACTCGCTAACTACCACGGCAACAGAAGCCAACTCCCCCCCTCCCCATCCCCGCCCCTTGCCTGTGGCCCTCTTGAATAATTCATGAGCATGCGCATAGTGACAGAGGGCTTTTGAAGTGCAGGTATGTGCTGCTCTACCACTGGATGTTCCACAAACACACACACATTTGCACAATCTCTCTTAAATTCAGGTTTCGGATGGAGCAATGAGGCTGTGCTGAGGAAAAACAAACAGAAGTGTCATGGCAACCGTTTTATATTAGGATGTTTGTATTTTGAGGGTTTTAGAGAAACACTTTGAGTCTTTGTTGCTCTGTATGCAAGCTCTTTCTATCTTAATTTTTTACTTTTTCCAGCCTTCTGAATCAAAGCTGCTATTGCCGTTTCTTTAAAATAATAAAAATTGCTATAAGACATAAGAACAAAAAGTACTGTACATTAGAATTTGTATAGATGAGGTGTAGATGAATAAATCTTCAATAATATTTTTTAATATAGTTTTTTAAGCCTGAATATTATACAGCTTATAGTCCAAGTTTTGGAATCATAAAGGAATAGTTCATACAAAAAAATATTTTATAATTAGTCTTTTTATCATTTACTCATTCTATTCTAAACGCAAATGACTTTCTTTCTTCTGTGGAACAAAAAAAAGTATTTTCTTTTGCAGAATGTTCTTTTGTGCATCTGCAGCTCTTTTAAATGGGGCGGGAGAAGACCATCAAGCTCCAAACATGTCAAAAATGCACTATAACAGTGGGTGAATTCAGATAATTTGGTCCACACTGCAAAATAACTCCTTTTGTATTCCATAGAAGAAAGACAATTAATTTGGAATGACACAAGGGTAGGCAAATGATTACAGAATTTTCATTTTTGAGTGTTCTATCTAGACTATAGGGCCTAACATTAACGGGCCAGTGCTGCATCGTCACCGAAATTTAAGCCTTGCCAATTTAAATATTCACGTGCAAGAAGATGCGAAAGTGAACTCAATTAATTACTTGAACGCTGTGGTAAGTTTTCAGTGTGCAAACATCCTAAGCACGCACCTAGAAAGCCGCATTTCAGGCAGTACGCTAATACGGAATTAAGCTCTCTTTCACATATTCTTGCACTTGAAAGGACAAATTCTCACAAAGTATCCTAGTAAACATAGTCGGTTATGTCTTAAGTGAACGTAAATAGATGAGAAAGAAAACGCATGTGTACAATATCAGTATATTGGATCCGTGCAGGTCTTAAAGTGACAGCAGCCTAATAATCCGGCTCCTATCTGTGTCGTTAATGTTAATCAAACAACAAAAGACAAAGAGAAAATCACTTACTGCTCTTGTCTGAAAAAGTTTTTTTTAATTTTAATAAGAATTAATCAGGTTCATTTATACAGTGAAGACTATGCAGCCAGTGTTATTTTACATTAGATTCCTAAAATTTCTTTTACACATTACATTTCTATCCCTGAAAATTGTGAAATTTCACTGGTATCTAAAATTTTGGTTTCATTGCTGCTTGTTTTGGCAAAAAGTTTTAGGCCCTGGTTCTATCCCTTTAAATCATGAATTACTTGTTTCAAACAGTAAGCTAGTCAAAGTCTCAAATAGGTATCTCTATCCCCATCTCACGCCATTGGTGGAGCGAATGCTGTAGTTTCAACCTAGTTGGGATGCTTAAACAGATTGCAATATTTATTTATTTTTTGCCACCAGGGATGCAGAAATGACTAAGAAAATTTATACTTGATTTTGGGTTGTGGTCTGACTCTTCTCTCCTCCCCTTTGCACTGAGTTTAATTTGGTTGGTCAGAAGTGGATCTGATTACTGAAGTACACTTTATGCTCAGAGTTTAGCCTATGGTGAAATGTTTAACATAATTCCGAATAGATTTCTATCTTAAAATATAATTTGGTCTACACACTCATTACAAAAGACACAAGAGAGAGGGGTGAAAGGAAAGGTTAAGTCTAATGGGCAGACATTTTCTCTCCACACACTTAGATTGATCTGATCATTAAGCAGCTGCTAGAGGGTGAGAGTGTAAAAGATCTCTGAGGAGAAATCATTTGACATGGGCAGATGCATTAAAACAATCACACACTGAATCTGAATCTGAGGTTGGGAATCTCAGAAGATTGAAAACGACAAAAAATAAACAGTTTTCTGTTGTGGCAATGTCGGTTATATGTGAATCAATGTGTGTGTGTCTTTGTGGTCTCTTGAAACTCGCTCACCCCTATTCCCAAACACACACACACACACATGCATGCAACACACTTCAAACATCCAAACCCGAACACTCGTGCCCCCAAGCCTTTGGTTGTTAGTGGAGCACAATGGGAAAGATCTAATATCTTGTGGCATGTGATGTAGGAAGATTGACTGACGCACACACACCAAGAAACATGTGTATATATTCTTGAAGTGTGTGGGGTGATGTATGATGACAGGTTTCTCTTAACCCTTTGTGGATTGGTGAGGGAAAGATTCCCTTTGGTCATTAAACACACTTTACCTGGGGTTAAAAGCGAGGTTTAGAACAAGGATATCTAGGGGGTTAATGCACAGTGTGAAAAGCCCTGAGTATATGTGCATCTGCATCATATACTGCCTGTCTGTATATGTATATATGAATCAGTGTCTAAATGTGTAAGGGTGGAAAATTAAATAGTTGTTGAGGTGACTATCTCTACTATGAATTGCAAAGGCACTTCAGTCTATCTCAATTCTCTGTTTCAGTCAACATCGATGCATGTTGTAAGCTATCTAAAATTTGACTGTTTCAAATAGTTGACTGAATAGATCCTTATATATTCTTTATTTCTCTGTTTCTCTCTCTCTCAGAGGAGGACACCTCTAATGTTCAGATAATGTGTGCGTGGTGTCAGAAGGTGGGAGTGAAGCGTTATTCTCTCAGTATGGGCTCTGAACTGAAGAGTTTCTGTAGTGAGAAATGCTTCGCTGCCTGTCGACGTGCCTACTTCAAACGCAACAAGGTAAACGCCCAGTCTCCACCTCTTCCTGTCCCCTCAGCCAATCAGGCTCCTTCTGTCTGATGTCACTTCTTCTGTTCTGCCTTTACCTTTTTCAGTGTTACTAAATTCTTTGGCTCAAAACTGTAAATGACTCTTACTCTGTTAAATGATACATTATAGTTTTAAGCAGGTATCACATATAGTGATTCACTCATGACAGTTACAGTCATTTTTTTCCCACAAGTAGCAGTATGTCTAGAGTCCTTATTAGGTTATTATTCTGATCAGCTGAAACACTAAGTTATTTTTTCATTTTTATTCGTTGGTAGGCCTATTTGTACTTTACTGATACTTTTGAACATGGTTGGTTCACAAAGACAAGCTGATGGCATGGGTTATTCCTATTATGCAGTACGTTTTAATGTTCTCATCAAACATAACTGTATAAAATATTATACTCACAATTTTAAAGATTGAGATTATCATTTTGGTTAGTTTTCCTTTATCATATATCACTTCACATCATTTTAGTTTTTTATGTTATTTACATTTATAGAATATATTACTTTAACTAAGAAAATGCAATCATTTTTGTGGGGTAAAAAAAAACACAAGCAGCTTTGAGTATTAGCAATGGATTAGATGATCTCTGTGATGTTTTGTAGTATTAGCTGGGTTGTCTCACTTCAGCCCGTTTGATAAAATTACAGAAATAAGCTAACTCTCTCTGCTAACTTTATTTCCATCCTGTTAATTTTCTTAGTTATGATTAATAATGTGTAATATTTCTGAAAGTCTGATTTACCCCCAACGCAAGAATATTCAGCAATGAACCTCATTTAGATTTAGACCTCATGCCATCAGAGTGAGACAGATATTGATTGTGTGTTTTCTTTTCTATCTAAGCTTGGATATGTGAGGAATTGCAGTGTAAGTATACTGTGTTTGGATTTCTCCTCTCCTCGTGTGTGTTAAAGACCCGTACACTTATTCACACACTGATGGAACTCATAATATCATGGACGCATGCAAACACCCCCCCAGACATACATATATTATGCACATACACATGCATAAATAAAACACAGGCTTATGCACATGTATACAAAAGCACACAAATCCACTATAACACATGCATACGTACACACACAAGAGTCTCACATGCATGCGTACACACTCCCACATGCATGCATGTTTGTTCACAGCCACCCCTCGCTTAGTGTGTGGTGTGTTTGAGGATAGAGTGGACAGCATGAAGAGACCAACAAACATGCAAACATGACCAGAGATTTGCTGAAGCTACCACACACACGTACAAACACAAATGCAAACAGTACTCTTTCTCTCTCACACACACAACACATAGGGATACACAAAGCAGACACAAACAATTGTATACATTTCATGAATTGTAGAGCAGTGTAGAAGCCCAGGGACATAGAGACAAAAAAGTGTACAAAAAAATACTTTGGTGTTTTTTTCTAGACTGTAGAAACTATAGACTCTAAGTTAAGATTACACTGCGTTAAATGTGTAAAAATCATATCATTCACACAGCTGAATTTAAAACAGGAATGTTACAGACATATAGATGTAAATGTACACATATATTCTGTTACTGAAATCCACCACCTTTCAAAAAAAGAAAGAAAGAAATCAGTCAGAAAATGAAAGAGAGACAGACAGAAGTAAGTAAGTGCAGGCAAACATTTACACAAACACAGAGGGACTTTTAATTCCATGAATTTACAACAACGGTCAAGCCATTTTCATAATGTTGGGTTATTTTTCAACCTAAAATAAAAAAATAAATATGAATGGTCCTAATGAAGGCTATTTTAATTAACCATTACTTTAGCATTTCATGACAGTTGAGCATTAATTAAGTATTCAAATATTTATTATTACCATAGTGAAAAAGATTCTCTTTCTCATTACTGTACCAGAAAGAAAACAATGAAGTAAAATATTTATACATCATGGTAGTAGCTATTTATTATATCTGCCCTAGAATTTATGCTGATTAAAAAAAAACTCATTGCACTAGAGTAATGATAATCTAATGACATTTCCAAAAAAATACCTGGACATATTATAGTAAAGAGATTTTTGTGGGGGAAATGTGCTAACATAATGAAAAAAAATATCAGTATGATTTTTAGTCTATTTATTTTGTTGTTGATTTTGGGGTGGAATGTGACCTAAACTTTAAGAGACTCGCCCCTTTTATACATTTGTGAAGTGATTTTGTGCAACGTTATTAGTTTGTGCAAACTGTTTCAACTTCTGTAGATTAAGTCATTGGAGGAATATGGCCTGGATATGTTTTTGTGAGATTCATCTGAATATTGATTCAACCCTGTGAAGTTCACAGCAGAGCACAACATGTTGATGTGTGTTTTCTCTGATCTGCTGTCTAATTTCCATTGTCTGTGTTTTTAGCATAAAAATGTTAGCACGGTCCAGTTATTAAACGTTATTAGAGTCTCACGCATAATGAAGAGAACAGCCAGTGTGTGCTGAATGACATCATCTGATATGTTGATACGGTCAGTGTAGTCTGTTATTATTATAGTGTAAACTGTGAGGTCGTTTTGGCACGTCCGTAGATGTTTGGATGCTGTATCTGGTTCTCTGAGGAGACACGTCTGTGGAATGCCAAACGAACGTCTGGCAGGAGCAAGTTCATTTCATCCCACCAATCATAGAGCTGTTTACTTCGCTCCTTTGACGATTCTCCTGGCGTTCTGCCACCACTGCGACTCCACCTTTATTTCTATAAATCATTAGGAGGGGGAACTTTATTACGCTCTAAGATTATATGAACATTTCCTCTTTCTCTTTTGTCATGTACACCACAAGGTCAGCTGCAAAGATAAGCAGTGTTGAGCATGTGTGAAATAAGACACTGGGAGGGGCGGTGGGTCTGATGTTACTGCAGTAAATATGCTACATCTGCAAAACTCATAACGGAAAAAGAGAAAGCATACACATAATACATATCTTTATTCTCTATCATCCCACCGGCCCAACTTATGTAGTGAAACATCCTCACACCAGCTGCTTCAGGTGATTATAATTCCTCCACATTAAAGGTGTGTGTGTTTGTTTTATGTGTTAATAAGGAGTGTCTTCCTCAGAGGAAATGTGGTAAACCTCTGTCAGACACACACACACACACACACACACACACACAAAAACAGTATTGTTACTGTATTGTGTTTATTGTGTCAGACGGTGGGCTCGTTTTACGGTGTCCAAATCCTCATATTTGCGTGTGCGTGTAGGTGCTGAGGTAATGAATTTTGACAAGATATTTTTAGGCCTCATGAAACCTTAGAGTAACTGAATATTTTGAATACAGAGAAGTGTGTCCATATATGGTGATTTGTTCTGGACTGAGGTGAATAGGACTGCAATGTGTGTTTGTGATGAACAAGGCTTTATAAGAAAGAACTTGGGTCACTCTAAGTCAGTTACAGTGAGAGTTTATTGTAGGTCTTCAGTGGCAGTTGCCATTAGGAAAACACAATTATAGTGAGAATATATCAAGGACAATGTTGGAAAGTCTCAGTGTTAGCCATCAATATCAAAGAAGTGGAAATCATTTCTATAGTATAATTTTCTTCAGACATGTACACTTTTGGGCATGGTATTTTAAGAACCTTGGAGTACCATGTAAAACACCATTTTATAGAACAGATAGTTCAGACATTACAAATTTAATTTTAATAAACATTTTGTTCTTAATATTTTATTGGAGTAGCCTTTTTGTACTAGCTGTAAAAGCAATAACGTACAGTATTTGAGGCCATGCTGTATATTTTGTAAAAAAAAAAAAATTGATTTTGTTTAATGTTTTTGAAAGATGTCTCTCATGCTCAGCAAGGCTGCATGTATTTGAACAAATAAACAGTAATGTTATTAAATAGTATTACAATTTATTAATTACTTTAATATATTTGAACATGTAATTCATTTTTTGATGGAATTTAATAGAATTCATGAATTTGGTGGAATTTGAAAAGCTAAATTTTCAACATCATTACTCCAGTCTTCAGTGTCCCATGATCCTTCTGAAATTTTCTCGAAACAATAAGTTCATATCTTTTAGTTTCTTGTTCAGGCCAGATTTGAATTTCTTATTGCACATTTTTTGGCACATGTGCAAACGTTGCACAGTAACAGTAACACTTTGCACAGTAACAAAATTCACATGGCTTAGTGATGAAAACTGATGTTGATTCTTAGTGAAATTGTCTTCACAACTTCTAAACATTATTTCATCGTGTGAGCCATCTCATGCTAAATGGTCATTCAGTTATCAAAATCTGTCAGACATACTGTATATGTATTTCCCATAAATATCCATGGTATGGAAAACATTATATTATATATAAATGTGCATATTCTTTTCCGGTGTACTATTGACTTTCCCTAGTAAACTTTGTTGAAATCTGTATTAAAAAAAACTCTATTAAACTCTATAACTGTATTTGACACAGAACTTCGACAACATTCAGCTTGACAAAGCTGACAGTCAGTGTCAACAAAAAAAGTAAAACAAAGATGAAATTTATATATGACGAATTTTGCACTTTTTTTGTATTTCCCGGGCTGACTGCCATGGTGAAAAAAAAACTTTGAAACATTTTGAACAGTACGGCTCACACGATGATAAACACTTTTCATTTTGGTGCCATTGGCCAATTTCCTGACACAATAACTGGGTTTAGAAGAAGTTAAATTAAATGTTCTGGCTGAGTTATTATATTTTGCAGACATGCAATAGTTGTGATGTCCCATAGAATGTTAAGACTGTTTTAATAAAAAAAAGAGTCAAAGCGATTGAGGGAAAACACTGTTGAAAGAGTTGCTGCAGATTTTTTTTATGGAAACCATGATACAGGATTCTTTGATTAATAGAAAGTAAAAAAACAACAACATTATATTATATAAAAGATTATAATAAATAATTATTGTAATAGATAATCTTTC
Source organism: Rhinichthys klamathensis goyatoka (assembly GCF_029890125.1). NCBI lineage: Eukaryota > Metazoa > Chordata > Actinopteri > Cypriniformes > Leuciscidae > Rhinichthys > Rhinichthys klamathensis. The sequence goes on along the minus strand of NW_026607005.1, from coordinate 139,816 downwards.
TGATAGATAAAATTCTAATTATTCTAACTAATAAATTCAACTATTTACTAAACATTGGTGTCTCTTATTATAATGTTGTTGGCACCATTTTATAAAAACAAGCGGCATTACAGTGATTTTACCATTTAGGAATCATTTACCCATAGTACAATCACTGTAATGCATGGCCTTGAGTTGCTTATTGCTTAAGTAAATGATAATGGGAATCATTAAGTACCATGGTATAAATCAAAATGCATTGTGTTATCATTAGAAATGATCAATGTCCTCAAAACTGTCAAATGAATTAAAAAGAGTCAATCAAAGAAAAGAGTCAATTAAAGAAAACGTACAAATGAACTCGAACATCTGGGCAAAACAACCATTTTAAACCGACTAGGAGATGGACACACCGACAGACAGTCACACCAGTTTGTGCTTCATGCCTGAAAACAGAATTAAACGCAGCTCTGCCAATAAGAGCAAGAGAAAAGATATACTGAATGGCCATGTGTGTGTGTGTGTGTGTGTTGGAGAAATTGTAACTCTTTTAAATGTTAAATTTGATTACAGTGTTTAAAATCTGACGAAGCGTAAATTATCAGCCTGTAAATGGTGATGTTGATTTACTCACATCTCATTCATTTACTCATAGCAAATGCGAACATGCATAGATCTATAACCGTTCGATTATTTTGAAAGTTGGAGTGCAGTTTCTCTGAAACAACTCTATAACAATGTGTCTGTGTGTGTGTTGGAAGCTATTGGGCCTCTGCTTCCTGAGGTCTTGTTGCCATGGCGTTGTGACTCATGGTGCAGGGTGATTATTTCATAGCTTCTAGCCAAGAGAACAAACATACACACTCTGAAATCACTCTCTCACACATATATAGACTTACACACATTACGGACACACCCTGGGCAACATGTCAGAGCAGTGGAGAAATGCTTATATAGAGTTAAGGAGTTAATGTCAACTGCCAAATGCAGGATGGATGGATGGATATTGTAAAATGAATGATAGATAGATGATAGATAGATAGATAGATAGATAGATAGATAGATAGATAGATAGATAGATAGATAGATAGATAGATAGATAGATAGATAGATAGATAGATAGATAGATAGATAGATAGATAGATAGATAGATAGATAGATAGATAGATAGATAGATATTGTAAAATGATGGATGGAGAATGAATGAATGAATGGATGGATGGATGGATGGATGGATGGATGGATGGATGGATGGATAGACAGATGGATGGATGGATGGTTATTGTAAAATAGATAGACGGACGGACGGACGGACGGACGGACGGACGGACAGACAGACAGACAGACAGACAGACAGACAGACAGACAGATAGATAGATAGATAGATAGATAGATAGATAGATAGATAGATAGATAGATAGATAGATAGATAGATAGATAGATAGATAGATAGATAGATAGATAGATAGATAGATAGATAGATAGATAGATAGATAGATAGATAGATAGATAGATAGATAGATAGCCTAACATGTATGCGTGTTCATTGGTGTTCCAGGATGTGCCTCATATGTGTCCCTTCCATGTCCTTGGAGAAGTATGTACCTGGCAATGTGCAAAACTCTCTCACTCACACGCACGCGCGCACGCACGCACACACACGCACGCACGCACACACACACACACACACACACACACACACACACACACACACACACACACACACACACACACACACACACACACACACACACACACACACACACACACACACACACACACACCTGGGTTGGGCTGGGTTGTGTGATGCCCAGATGGTCACTGGCAGAGATGTGGTTGAAATGCTAAAGGCCCGGTGGCATAATACATACAAACTGCTACAATTTGGGGCATGATTTACAATAAGAAGGCACAGAGTTGTCTTCATATATTATCCGTCTCAGCCGCTCTGCAGTTTTTGGTTACTTAATACAGTTTTTTTCGATTGCTAAACGACAGTGAGCACAACTGGAGCTACATGTGCAAAACTCTAACTAAAGTCTGCACTACCAACAGTGATCTGAGCTAAACAGTTCACATCACCTGCAAAACTCATTCCAAGCAACACAACACTTAACACATGGCTCAAAACAGGCTCAGTGCAGCAAACACTATGCACAACCCTCACTGAGATAACACACACGGTCACTCAGAACACACTGAGAGTAAAAACACTACACAACCCTCACTGAGATAACACTGTCACTCAGAACACACTGAGAGTAAAAACACTAGCATCAAACACCAATACAGAAAATACAAACTTTTCATCTTTACAATTTGAACAATTTCAGTGACTTCATACAAAGTAGTATTTTCTTCAAAGAAAAGAGTGACATTCTTTCACATGATTTATTTACAGTTTTTTTCGATCGCTAAACGACAGTGAGCACAACTGGAGCTACATGTGCAAAACTCTAACTCCAGTCTGCACAGCAGCAGTTCATGTGGACCAAACTCTAGTTCGTTTTTCAGTGCTTGAACACAGTTTTCAAAACTCTACACACTTATCCCATGACTTTAACCACAACCTGCACAACACTGTGGATTTACAGCACTTTGTCCAAATGCTAACACACTGCTGTCAAAACTGTGAACCATACATTCAAAATAGAATAGATTTCAGCTTTGTGCCTTTCAAACACTGCTGAGTGCACACACACACACACACACACACACACACACACACACACACACACACACACACACACACTGCTGAGTGCAATTTCAGCTGAAAGGCTAAGCAGGTGTCTTGTTTTAGACTTGTTAGTGAACACACACAAATATATATATATATATATATATAGGTAGAGCTCAGAAAGACTCATTTTGGAAATGGAACAAGGAAGACGGGTTCGTGGAGGGAGAAGGGTGGCAGGGAGAGGGCGGGTTCGTGGAGGGAGACAAAGAAGACAAAGAGCTGTTATTTCAGATGAAATAAGGGCTACACTTATAGACCATGTCGTGAACCATGGTCTCTCATTGAGAGAGGCAGGGTTGAGGGTGCAACCCAATCTGCAAAGATCCACAGTGGCATCTGTAATGCAAATTTTCCATCGTACAAACAGGTGAGAGTTACATCCTTACAATAAATAAAAACATAACAGGAAATTGTTTTGTATTGCAATTATAGAATATTTACACAGATATAGAGGAAGGAATGTTATAGGTCAAAGGGCCACTGTGGAGGTTCCAGGCCAAAGGGGGGGGAAATATCACCATGTGTGCTGCAATGGCCAATGATGGTTTGCTTCTCAACACACCACTCATTGGCTCATACAACACAGAAAGGCTTATAGCTTTCCTAGAAGAGCTCTATGCTCAGCTAGTGCCAGCAGAACAAGGGGAGCCAGTATGAAACCCACAAGTTTTTGTCATAGTTTGCGATAACGTTGCATTTTACCACTCTGCAGCTGTCACAGATTGGTTTGCAGCACATCGCAGATTTATGATTTTGTACCTGCCTGCATATTCACCCTTCCTCAACCCAATAGAGGAGTTTTTCTCTGCCTGGAGGTGGAAAGTGTTTGATCACCACCCACATGACCAAATGTCTCTTTTGGAAGCCATGCGTGCCAGATGTGAGGCCACGAGTCCAGAGGACTGCCAGGGATGGATAAGGCACTCCAGAAGGTTCTTCCCCAGGTGCATGGCAAGAGAGAACATTAGATGTGATGTTGACGAAAACCTGTGGCCTGATGCTAGAGAGAGGCAGGATTAGCATTAGCCCCTCAATTATTTGTTAGAATTACAGTATGTACTTTTAGTTTCTACCTTTTTTCTCATTACTGTAATTTCGTAAATTACAGTACTACAGACTATTGAAGCAAACTGCTAATTTTCATTTACCTTAAAGAATTGTTATGTTCTAAAAATGTAAATAAATATTACTTTCTATGAAGTCACTGAAATTGTTCAAACTGTAAAGATGAAAAGTTAGTATTTTCTGTATTGGTGTTTGATGCTAGTGTTTTTACTCTCAGTGTGTTCTGAGTGACAGTGTGTGTTATCTCAGTGAGGGTTGTGCATAGTGTTTGCTGCACTGAGCCTGTTTTGAGCCATGTGTTAAGAGTTGTGTTGCTTTGAGTGAGTTTTGCAGGTGATGTGAGCTGTTTAGCTCAGGGGACTGTTGGTAGTGCAGACTGTAGTTAGAGTTTTGCACATGTAGCTCCAGTTGTGCTCACTGTCGTTTAGCGATCGAAAAAAACTGTAAATGTTTAGAACATAACAATTCTTTAAGGTAAATGGAAATTAGCAGTTTGCTTCAATAGTCTGTAGTAATTTACAGAATTACAGTAATGAGAAAAAAAAGGTAGAAACTAAAAGTACATTCTGTAATTCGAACAAATAATTGAGGGGCTAATCCTGCCTCTCTCTAGCATCTCTAGCTGAAATTGCAATCAGCAGTGTTTGAAAGGCACAAGGCTGAAATCTATTCTGTTTTGAATGTGTGGTTAACAGTTTTGACAGCAGTGTCTTAGCATTTGGACAAAGTGCTGTAAATCCACAGTGTTGTGCAGGTTGTGGTTAAAGTCATGGGATAAGTGTGTAGAGTTTTGAAAACTGTGTTCAAGCAATGAAAAACGAACTAGAGTTTGGTCCACATGAACTGCTGCTGTGCAGACTGTAGTTAGAGTTTTGCACATGTAGCTCCAGTTGTGCTCACTGGCGTTTAGCAATAGAAAAAAACTGTAAGCCGTCAGGTACATTGAGTAGTGTATGTCTGCATGTGGCTTTATCTGTGTGATGGTGTATGAAAGAGGCTGCATGGTGTGTGTGGTTATTTCTTGGAGCACCATCATGCCTCAAGTCATTAAGACTGCGGATATGCCGTGTGTGTGTGTGTGTGTGTGTGTGTGTGTGTGTGTGTGTGTGTGTCTGTGTGTGTGTGTGTGTGTGTGTGTGAGAGAGAGTATGCAGCCTCATTAGTGCTATATGTAAATGAGTTGGCTCGAGTCCAGAGGGGTCACAGACACTACTACACAAAATAAAGACTGAAGATTTCACAAGTGTGTGTATGAGCAGACTGATGTTCTTCAGTATTTTCGTGTGTGAGATGTTTGTCAGCAGTGGCATTGAGATCCTCAGACAGCTCAGAGAGAGTAAATCATTGAGAATATGAAGGAACCACATTGCTTTCCTTTAAGATCAGTTTTCAGTGTTATTTTATGATTTTTTTAATTTAATTTAGAGTTGCTTCTTTTTTCAGCACTGCTTTCCCCCCAATTTTCTAGAATATTTCTGAATTAAAACAAATTCTGCTTTTGAGATATTTCAAGGTTTTAGTATCTAAAACATTTCTTGTTTCAATCTACCATACTATTATACAGTGTAACATATTTTGAACACACACAGGCACACACTCACACACAGAATGTCTCTTTTCTATCTATACATGTCAGTTCAGCACATGTTGTTTTTATTCTCTCACTCAATTCCCTCATTCACATCATTCTTTCTTTCTTTTCTACATCTGTTATGTATGTGTTTATTTTGTTTTGGCCATGCATAAAAAGGGACATTATGTTTTTCCTTTAGGCCAGAGAGGAGGAGGGCGTTCCGCACCACAGCTTGTCCAAAGACACGCCCAGACTTGTCCTCAAGACAAACAGCGATGTGCTTGTAAGATATAAACCATTTAACACCCCAAAATTAGAGATGTAGAAACAGCATATGCATATTGATTAATTGAAAAATTGTGTGATTGTGACCATGTCTGAAAGTCTTAAGTCTTAATTCTGAAATGTGGTGTGAACAAAACTTTTGACCTGTTTGTTCAAAAAAAAAAAAAATTGGAAAGACTTTTTTTTTATTGTGACATTATTTTATGCAAGTATGCAGTAATATTAAAATCCTAGCCAATATTGATAAACCAATAATTATTGTAATGTTATGGCTAATTTGGTCGATATTAAAATTAATTCCATAAATTAATGTTAAAAAAGCACTAAAAACTAAAATCTGTCATTTTAAATGCTACAGATTACAGATTACAAATAATATATAGACTACATTATGAAAAATGACATGAATTTTTACAATTTATATTTAGCAGTGATATTAAATGATTAAATGAGTGCTTTTAAAGATTATTTTTAATATCGATAACTATAATAATAGGTCAGATATCATTCGTTAGTCAATATTGTGATGAGATATATCATACCAATCATATCAACTTTACGGCAATTATCATTATTAATATATATATATATAGCCTATATTGCATTACAGTGATGAGAATAATGTCACAATCAAAAACATGACGACTCTAAATAACTTCTTAATGTGGTTGTTATATTTTGGAGTGAGATATGACCCAGAAATTCCTTGCCATTATTTTATAGTGCAAAAACAGCATAGCAAAATTGTTTTAGCTTCTGTTGATTAAGACTTAGCACTTGACCCAAGACTGGTCATATCACACCTGCACTGTTAACTCAAGACTAGGTCATGAGGTGTTCTGCGTATCTATTTTATTAGCTGTAAAATCAGTTTGTTATACATCTCTGACATTCCATTTTTCATGTTTTTATTTCAACATTGCCAATCTGCATTGAATGTTACTGTTTGCCACATGAATGGACAAGTGGGATATGTGTATGTGTGTGTGTATAAAATCAGCATATGGCTGGTCGAGAACAGACACATTCTGGGGACAGAGGGTGTGTGTGATGCGAAAAGAAAAGCATTAGCACGGAAACTTCCTTTCTAACATTGAGTTGGCAGCCGTACGTTAGCAGGTAATTACAGTAAAAGAGCGTACAGCTACACACAGCATGGTCACGGACATCGGCTTAACGGCTACAGCAGAAGTAAATGACAGTAATTACCTCTCAACCATGTTAGAGAGAGAGAGAGAAAGGCAAAATAAGGGTGAGTGAAAGATTAAGAGAAAGAGAGAGAGAGAAAAGAAGTCCATTAGGGTAATGTGCAGTAAAATTTCTCTTAGAGAGCCGTGACTCGTTAAGTGGTCTCCATCTGTCTCGCTTTTTAAACTCAGGAAATATGAAAATCATTTATAATTGAGAATATCCAGGCTCGCCTTGAGCTGGTTTGTGCTTGTTAACTGGCATGGTTAGAGCTTCCATATTTAAAACTTAAAACTTCATTAGAACATCACATATTCATGAATGAGTGGCGTCTGTTAGCCATATTCCAGCCAGCTTCTTTCATATCAAGCCGATTTCAGTAAGATTGGATTACTAAGTAAGTATGTAAGATGTAGCCTACATTTGTATGTAGACAGTCGATCATATTGATCTCTTCAGGTGCTGTACGTCCGTCGTGTCAAAATGTATTTGTGGATTCTTAAACTAAAAAAATTCATTCATTTGAACTAATTTTATTAATCAGTATTTTACAGTAAAAATATCTAAACATCCTTAAAACAACATAAATGTTGTCACGAAGCAAAGTAATATAATAAGACTTTTCAGAGAGAATATAGCTCGAAGTTTCCCAACTTATTTTAAACAAAAACCTCATTGTACTATAGCAGAGCTGTGCATACAGCAAGAAAACAAAAACTATTCGTGGGGTAAAAAATAAAAATAAATAATTCAATATATATTTTATCTGAAAATACTTATTTTATGCACTTATCTAAAGTAAGTTAATTTTGTTTTAAGTTTTTTTTTTTTTTTTTACTGGATGTGTTTTTGTGTCTGAATGTGTTACTATGTGTGAATATGTGACCACATTTCGTCCAAGCCAGTGATTTCACATGATCCAGCTTCCCCTTCCTTCCTTCCTTCCTTCCTTCCTTCCTTCCTTCCTTCCTTCCTTCCTTCCTTCCTTCCTTCCTTCCTTCCTTCCTTCCTTCCTTCCTTCCTTCCTTCCTTCCTTCCTTCCTTCCTTCCTTCCTTCCTTCCTTCCTTCTTTACTTCTTTACTTCCTCCCTCCCTCCCTCTCTCCCTCTCTCCCTCTCTCCCTCCCTCTCTCCCTCTCTCTCTCTCTCTCCCTCTCTCTCTCTCTCTCTGTGTGATGAATGTCCATCTTTGACAGTAGTGGCATATGATAAATGCCTTCATTATCTTCAGTGGAACTCTGGCTTTGGCAGTCAATTCACTAGTCTTAAGAGAAATCTCTGTCTCTGCAGTCCGCTCAGGCAGGCCTGGGGCAAATCAGATTCAGATTCAAAAAAGCATTGTTGGTTTTAAAATCAAAGGCGTAAGGTTGTCAACGCATTAGCAAACAGTACACACTTTTGAACACCACACATATCAAAATAAGCAGGCATAGGAGTTTGTAGCTATTAGATTTCTATTGTGTTCAGCGTGTGTGGAGATACGGCATTAGATTAAGAAGTGTAATTTTGTTTCTACCTGATTTTGGGGCAGATTCACCACTGCAGCACTTTAGCATGCAGTGTTTTAGTGCAAAACATGCCTGTTTTCTATAATAATTAGACTTATAATGGATAGCTATACCACAATCTAGCACTTAGAACTGACTCACAAGATGGAGAATTTCAAGTATTTGGGTGTGTTTGCACCATTACTTAATTTGCATAAAATCTTTAAGTGAATTGGAAGCTAAAAAAAAAACTCAAAAAGTGCAGGCAAATAAACAAAGTAATTAATTCTCTGTAAATTCCCTCTTCTGTCTGCAGTTAGTTGTGTTGCCAGGTCTGTCTGTGTCTACTTGTCTGTCTTTTTGACAAGCCAAATGTTTGCAAACCTCTTTCTATGTACTCTACTCGCCAGGCCTGAGGCAAAGTTTTGTCTATCTGCACTCAACTACTTCAACTGACCTCCTCTCTGGAGATTGACAGCCTTATCAACTCCAAGACACTTTTGTTGAGTGGTTAGACAGACAAAACTATCCTGGCAGAAAGAGTGTCAGAGAAAAAGTGAGAGACAGAACAAGTGGTTAATCATTTAGTACTTTCTTATTGGATATTCATGGCTATGTTCATCTTTCTATGTTTTGGTGTGTCTATCCCCCTGTTAAATTACTCTATTCTTTGCCTTAGCAGAACACATCATATCCTTTAATTACCCAGAGTTCCATCTCCCTTTCTATTGTCGCACTCATACATGCTCACGCAAACCAGGTTTAAGCCCCTCGTTCCTGTCTATCTCAGTCTGTTGTCACTGTCTTTCTCAGTTAGTGTCACCTGCTGTGCCACACATACACACTCACACACACACACACACTCAGAATCCACATACATAATTGCCCCTTGAAGGGAAAACCTTTTAGTCGTAGCTGTCAGTTTGACCCTGTAGCTTGCCTTAGGCAGCTGACTCCTGACATCTTGTAATGAGTGTGTCTATGTGTGTATGAGGATGTATGTGTTGAAAATACAGAGACATTATGTTAGGAAGAGTTAGAGAACGTTAATCAGAGAATAACTAAAATTACACTCTCCTTTAGCATTTTTAAATGTATTATATTATTTTATTTTATATTTATTAATTTAATATTTAATTGCAATATTAATTATTTCATTATGATGATTTATTTTCTAATTCATTTTTTTTATTATAAAATATTACTTTTGTAATCTGTGAAAGATGATCATCTGAGAGCTTTTTTTATTTGAATCTTTCATGACATAAACCACATTTCTCTTCACACTTAGGTGGTTATAATGCTATCTCTTTTATCCCCTAAACCCTATAATCTTACATAGATCTGACACTTTACAAAACACACACACTTCACATACTGCGTTCTAAAGGACTCTCTTAGTCATAAAGGACAACCATACTCTTTTAATGATGTCTTAGTCCATGGAGAGTGTTTAGATTAGAATTTGTATACTTTAAAATAGACATTGTGAAAATGAAGCTGTAGTTTACATTGTTCACTTTGCAGTTGTTCATGTTACAGGTCTGCGATTGGTGCAAACACATCCGCCACACTAAGGAATACCTGGATTTTGGAGCGGGTGAGAGGCGGCTTCAATTCTGCAGTGCAAAGTGTCTGAACCAATATAAGATGGACATATTCTATAAAGAGACTCAGGCCGCACTGCCAGGGGGTCTGTGTAACCCTCCTCTCCCCACGAGTGATACGAAATCAGAGAGTGGAGGAGGTGTACAGCTCCTTACACCTGAGTCCTGGAGTGCACCTCTAAGCGAGCTCCGCAGTCGTAGGGTACCTTCACCAGGGGGTGCCACCACTGTGGCCGGACCTTCTGGATCCACGTCGGGGTCACCATCTGAAACCGGAACTGTGTGTTCCTCCTCGTCCTCGTCATCCTCGTCTTCATCATATACAAAAATCCCCACACCACGGCCACACGAAAGCCCCGCATTACCGCCACACCCTCCACCACATATAGCAGGTTTACATCCAGCTCTGGGGATGCCTCCTGGCAGCCCGCCGATGGTCATGACACCCCGTGGCCCGGTCCCTCTCCCTTTCTTTATGGAGCACCAGATGATGCAGCAGATGCGGCCTCCGTTCTTACGTCCCCCAGGCCCCAACAGCCCTCATTCCAATCCCATGATTCCTGGCATTGGGCCGCCACCACCTCCTCGGACTTTGGGTCCTCCATCAAGCCCCATGCACCGCCCACTCCTTTCCCCCCATATACACCCGGCCTCCAACCCAAACCTTTCTGGGAACCCTACAGGTATGATGCCCCCTCACCATGCCGGCCACATGCCAGGCTTGCCTTTCCCCCCAGTTAACATGATGTCAGCTGGACCCATCCCAGTTCCGCCCATTATGAATTTTGGCATGCCTTCTCTGGCCCCCTTAGTGCCACCACCAACATTATTAGTGCCCTATCCAGTGATTGTGCCATTACCAGTCCCCATACCCATTCCGGTGCCCATACCGTTCAGTCCGCAGGCATCAGGTGACCGACCAGGAAATGACGGAACACTTCCGAATACTGCAAGCGAGCGGAGCTTTTCAAAAGCACCGCCGTCATTTTCTCCCGGCTCCTCCAGAGGGGAAGAGAGGGACTTTCACCAAGACCCTCCCACCTCAGATACACTCTCTCCAGGATTTTCCAAACAGATGGACCAGGGTAGGACAAACATGGCTGATCTGTTGGTTAAAACAGAAAACTCTGGTAACAAAAGCTCTGGACACTCTCATAAAGACACACCAGCAGACGGAGTCATTGATCTAACGACCAGTTGGCGTTCCCGACAACAGCTAGTGATCCAGAGGGCTGTATCCTGCGTGCAGGTAAAAGCAGAGCCCGGGTTAAGCCCACCACCTGCACTTTTAAGTGAAACCGAGGTGGATGGCTCAGCTAGTTCTAGCATAGGTACGATAGAAGATAACATCAGAGACAGAAATGCTGAAAGCCCATTGGCTAGTGTGGCTCTGCCATGTGCTGACCCGTCCTTCTGCAGCGGCACGCCGCCACTTTCTCAACCAATCACGTGCAGTGCCTCCACTGTTTCTATCAACACCACCACATCTAAAACGGAGCCTGCCTCTGCTACTCCCTGCAATGTGATCGTTAACGGGAGCTGTAACGTGCCTCCAGCAGAGAGTTCGATCAGAACGCCTTCGCTAGAGCAGCGCCCTCTGGTGGACCCCTGCCGCAGGACTGCTGCTGTGTGCGACGAGCCTGCGGGCGCAGATCTAGAAGGAGAGGACCTGAAAGAGAACAGCTGCTTGGCCACAGAAAGAGACTTGGCAGGTAAAAGAAGCTCAAATGACCAGTCTGCCATTACAGCAGAAACAGGGGAGGACAAACCTCAGAGCCCTGAAGATGACCCATCTGGTGAGGACCATGCTTATGCCCTGCCCCTAATGCCCAAACCTGGCTGTGTCATTCAGCCCGTGCCCAAACCTGCTGACAAAACTGCTGCCATCTTGCCCTGTGGCTTGACAGCACCATTAACGGGAACCGTTCCAATGGAAATGGAGCCTCCGCTGAAGAGAAGGTGTCTGCGTATCCGCAATCAGAACAAGTGAAATAGAGGACAGGTGAGAATCAGATTTTGTCAACTTTCTTGGTAGTCATAAGTTTAATCTTTTTTCACACTATGATTGCTTTAAGCACTACAAATGCTGTCAAATATATCTGTGCTTTGTTACAAATTAGTTTTAAAGGAATAGTTTACACACACACACACACACACACACAAAAAATCTTTTAATTTATACATCAACCATGTTGCAAAACTGTATAATTTTCTTCTGTAAAAGACAAAAGCATAATTTGAATATTGTAGTTTATCGCTTAGTCCATGCAATTAAACAAGGAATTGGAGCTTTCAAATGGATGCAAGCAGGAAGCAAAAGCACCACAAAAGTATCACAAAAAAGTCCATGCTGTATCCGAAATCGCATACTTGGAGAGGATTTGTGAATGGCAGTGAAGTGACACAACTGATGCTGCAAAGCTGAATTTTCAGCAGCCATTACTCCAGTATACAGTGTCACAGATGTTGAAAACAGCGCTGCTTAATTAAAAAAAAATATAGATATATATATTATGAATAAAAGGTACAAAGGAAGAGCATTTATTTTAATAGTCTTTACAATCACTTTTGTTAAATTGAATGCACCCTTGCTGAACAATGTATTCCTTAAAAAAAAATACTGACTTAAGAGTAGTAGCCTATATTATGCATATAGTCCTATACAATAACTTTGTGTTATGAACAGAGCAAAACGTTACATTATAAGATGTTATAAAACAATGTTATTATACAATACATGGGAAATATTCCACTAAAGTGGGTTATTAACCGTCAGTCAGTTGAACCCAAGAAGTTTATCAGTCAAATTAACGAATTAGGCATTTAGTCTTGTTTTTGAACTAGATCAACTGATTCATTGTCCAATACTATATCCCTTTAATACTCTGATAACTCCTACATTTATCTCTGAATTGTTCCTTTAGCCACATGAACCATTCAAACTGATCGAAAAAGACCAACAAGGCTGAATGTAATAATTTACCCATCACTCCCTCTTCTCTCTTTAATTTTCCCCACCTCTCTTTCATAGATGTTACCATCTCACCAAAGGGAAAAAGAGGACTGCACTACAGCAGAGACCATCAGCTGTCCACAGGCTCCACAATTCAGCCAATCAAGATGTCAGCCTTGTTTTCTCCACCTTTTCAAACCCTCACATACACGTTCTGACTTAATATGCACAAAGATCATCCGGATTGGACAGAAGTCAGCTCCGTCTCCACCCCTTTCGGCTAAACAAAGACTGACACAAAGTGTTAATCTGGGAAGTAGATCGGCTGTGATGTTTGACCTCACTTGCGATGTCTTCAGGCATAGTCTGTTCTCAGTCTGCTTGTTGATGAAAGAGATATTTCCTGTCCTCTTCACTCAACCCTCCATCCATGTCTTGTTGTTGAGAAGATTTCCCCCTACTGGTTGGAGGCGGCATTGCAGTGCAAGTCTATGGTGTACATATACAGATTGCAAAGAGGGCAGAGCTTAAGCCAAACACAATAGGTCTGCCAGGCTGCCAATCAAACATGCTCATGAATATCTGAAATTGGAACAGGGCCTGTTAAATCCTGCCACAGATGGATGGACCAGTTTTCTGCTTTGCCTGTGCATTCAAAGAAGTTCGATTTAATCTGTCTGCACGTTTGTGGTCTGATGCTAGCGATTCAATAGCCTCAGTTTGAAAGACTAATACAGATGCAGAGCCGCTTTCAAAGATGGACAGAAAACTCTCTGAAAAGTCTCTCCACTCAAATCTTTCTCTCGCTCTCCCCCTCACTTCCTCTGACTATGCGTATCAGTATCTGCAACACCAGCAAAACACTCTGTAGTCTTTCTTAACCTCTTTCCTTTCTGTCCTTTCTGAGGGAGAGGTGTTCCGGAACTGGACACCAAAAAAAAATAACAGGAAGAGAGAAACGTACACAACCTGGAGGGAGTACAAAAATCACAGCGGGTGCACAAAAACAGAAGGATGGAGTGAACTTTCATTTCATCGCTGGGAAGATGCTGGAAAGTCATCCACCGTTGGAGAAGAAAACTAGAAGATAAGTAGTCTGCACTACTGGAGAAACGTGTTTGTGGATTGTTTGCTGGTTTATTGTGAACCAATGAAAATTCATTTACTCATCGATTTGACTTGAGGATTACAGGGTACAGACCTCACCAAGTATTTTGGCAAACTGTAAAAATGGCTGCTAGCTTTGTGGCCATTGGCTTGGAGACTGTCCCACCCAGTCTGTTCCATCACACAAATGCTCATTGCCATGCCGCATGGCTCAACCAAGAGTCTGTCTAACACTGCTGGTGGGTTGTGTACACACTGCACTGATGTATCAGATGGCTGGATTGAAATCAGTGTCCACAGGGGCATTTGGGTTGGATTTCTCATTATTTCTCATTGTCCATCATATTGCGGTGCTCTTATTTAAGAAAAATCCCTCCTGGGTTTCCTATCAGAGTACAATCAAAACCAGTGGAGAGGTCAGTAAGTGATTCGGGCAGCAGTGAGCTGGTGTCAAGGGTGCATTCCTGAAGTTCATTTGTGTTTTTTTTATGCTTTATTTTTTTTTGCCAAATCCCAATCAGTGCTAAATTATGTTCATCACTTCCTTTCCAGCTACGGTTACAGGAACAGTTCAGTTAGTTCCAAGGTGCCCTTAGTGTAGAGTTCACTTACACCAGATGCCAAGAACATTTTGCTTAAATGTGGACTGAGTTGGCTAGGTGGACATAGAGCCAAAATGATTTTAGTTACATAGAGTACTGTAAGATCCGAATGCAGGGTTAGCATTAGCACCTGAGTGCACAGGTTATTTGTTTTGACTAAAGTGGAGGAGTGAACCTTAAAGCTGCATGTGTGTGTGTGTGTGTGTGTGCGCGCGCGTGCGGCCGTGTGTGTGTGTGTGTGTGTGTCTAAAGTTCTAGTCAAAAATATGTCATGCAAGGTGATAGAAATCAGAATGAGGAAAAAAACAAATGACACAGATCAAACACACTCTCTGACGATTTGACAATTTACAATAAGGTTCATCAGTTAATATTAGTTTATATTATAGTTAATATTATTAACTAACATGAACTAACAATGGGCAATACATTTGTGTCAGTATTTATTAATCTTTGTTAATATTAGTCAATAAAAATACAGCTGTTCATTGTTTGTTCATGTTAGTTTACAGTGCATTAACTAATGTTAAAGTCCCCATGAATTCAAAATTGACCATACTTACTTTGTTTGCCTAAATTGATCGTTTTGTGGTGAACAATTCATCCATGCAAGTCAATCCACACAAAAAATTTTTTTGGCTTCGTAATCTTTAATCAAAATCTGAAATTTCACCTCCCCTCTGCGTTGGAGGACCTTGTCTGATGACGTAGGTTTCACGGTTTGGGCGTCTTCTTAACATCCATAATCACGCCCCTCCAACTGACAGTAGACAGGCTGAATGAAAACACCTACTTTTCTAGATCCAATCAGGTGCTAGTTGGGAAAAAAGCCACGCCCACCATTTTGCCTCATTTAGTCGGAAATACGTCACAACACTGGAGAAAAGTCGTTTGCAACTTCCGGTTCACGGGGACTTTAACAAATACAACCTTTGATTTTAATAACATATAAGTAAATGTTGAAATTAATATTAATAAATGCTGAAGAAGTATTGTTCATTCTTAGTTCATGTTAATTAAGGTAGTTAACTAATGTTAACCAATGAACCTTATTGTAAAGTGTTATCGACAATACTTACGAATTCTCTCTGAAGGGAAAAAAATTCAGTTACATGAAAAGAGGAATAAGACCTAAACATTTCCCTTTCTATTTAAACAATTTTCTGAGAGCAGAATTTAAGATAAGACATTTGTAATGCTTTTGTTTACTTTTTGTTTTATTTCTTTTTGTATTTTTTCAATTTCCTTTTATTTAAGGTTTCTGTTTTTGTTTCGTTTTTTCTTTGTTTTTTTCTGTTTTTTTTCCCTTGTCTTTTGTCTTTGTTTTGTTTACTTTTGTAATGTTCTTTTTTATTTGAACTGGCCAACACTGACCCAAATCTCCCCTCTCTTGCCTTCAACCTCTCTGCCTCTTTTCCCCTTTCTTTTTTTTTTTTTTTGCTCTCTGCTCTTGGACGATGTACAAAGAGGAGTGCAATCCTACCCTATCCCTCTGTACTTTTTGCTGCAGGATTCAGTTTCACAGTGGTATATTTTTTTTAAGAGTGGGCTCAGAGGTCTAATTGTGACTGGTTAGAGTAAGGACTTGATTTCTCTCTGGGGTTTGTATGTGGCAGAGTCTCATTCCAGTGTCAGATTTAAACACACACACATTCCTGTGTCAGATTTATTTTGTCAGTCCTGATACGGCTGGCTGACCCTACTTCTGGATTGAGGAGTTACAGAGAACAGATTGATAAAAAGGGCAAAATGTCAGCAAAGCACAAAGCACACACACCCAAAGTGCACGGTCAATCTCTGTGTTTGTTGTGTTTATGTGAGCGCAAGGGAGAAACAGTGAATCTCAGTGTTGATCTGTGTGTGCGGTGAAACCAAACGTACATTACATGTCTGGATTGGTCGTGAGGAGCCAGCAACAGCATCATATGTCGCTCTCATTATTGACTCAAATTTCCTCGCTTTTTCCCCCTCTCTCTCCTTCTCCTCTTTCATACTGAGCCCTTTTACTTCTCCCTTCTTATTTGATTTCTTTTACTTCTCTAAGTAATTATTTATTAAGTTAGCATTTCAAATATTCCATAGTGTAGGCTACTATACTTATGGAAGCCTGTTTTAATCTTAGAGTAAAAAATAAAAATGTAATTGTGAGAGTTTAAAATAAGAACATAAATCACATTGTGAGAAATTAAGTCACACTGTGGGATATAAAGTCACAATTATGAGAATTAATCGCAATTGCTAGATTGAGGGGCCGTTTACACGACACCGTTTTTACTGTGTTTTCGGAGCCTGCATAACACAAACTTTTGAAAACTGGTTTAAAAGTGCGAGTTTTTGAAAACGATACCGTTATTGTGTCCGTGTACAAAAACGCGAATTTGTGAAAATGGCGACGTCAAGCACAATGCGTATGTGTTCAAACTATAGTTCCCTTTCGTTGTCACTCCGAGTTCCGTCGGATGACGACGAATGGGGGTTTCGCTTAGAAAGCCTATCGACTTCGAGTATACAAAAGCAAGCCAATGGCAAAGAAATGCCATGGGTCTGCGGAATTTGCCTAGCGTAACTCCGCCTCACCTCGTGGGTATTTAAGGAGAACGCTGGCAGCAAATAGGCATGTTTTCGCTTCGGAGCCAAGAGTATCTCTTCACTCCACAGCCATTTCTGACTTCACTCTACGAGACGAGCCACTCTCTCCGGTGTTGGTGTGTTGGCGATCTGCAGCGAGTTCACATTGCCTGCTGATCTGTGCAGTGATCTGCCAATGAGTGTGTTTCTCCCTGCTCGCTTCAACATCGCAGAGTTTTTTTCTCCTCTCATAAAAGAGCTCGCACGTGGCACGTCTTTTTAAAGACGGCTCGCCCGTGCATTTCTGGTTGCGCTCGACTCATTTACGATTTTGATGGGCACATTCTCTGCTCTGCGTGCTTGGGCTTGATCACACTAGAGCAGCGTTTGTGGATGACTCACGTTCTCCCCGCGGGAACGTGACCATCGCGTCATTACGGTCGAGACTCAATGATCTCGTTAGAGAGAGAGTCCCCTCATCCACACCCCAATCTAACACTCTCCACGTGAGGTGCTACTTCGGCTGGTGGCCAGGGTGACCTGAGGGTGTGAGTGTGGAACAAATCCGCCGACTGTTTGTCCGTGGACCATGCCCCCCTCTTCAGTGACGCAACCCGCGAGTGTTCAGGGGATTCCCCGGGTCTATTTTCGGATGCCCCGCGGGTTTCCCTTGACGCTCCAGAATCGGATCTGTTGTCCATCGCAGCATCACAGGGTGGGCTAGAATCTTCAGGAAGTGAAGATTCGACAGTGCTGCCACTTTCGGGTGTTCACATGGCATTTGTCGAGTCAGATCCTGAGATGACGGCCATGCTTTCCCGGGCCGCTGCGAGCATCGGACTAGAGTGGAACCTTTCACCCTGTCCGAGCGCTCGCTGCTGGACGATTGGTTTTGGGTGTGGCCGCTGACTCCTGTCGGCGTCCACTCCAATGCCTTTCTTCCCGGATGTGCATCAGGAGATCTCGAAATCCTCGAAGACCCCCATGTCTTCCAGCGATCCTTCGTTGATCTCCTCCGCCCTTCCTTCCCTCGACGGGGCCGCTGCCCATGGGTACACTGGGGTCCCCCCGGTTGAACGCTCTGTTGCGATGCTACTGTGTCCTCAGAGTGTCTCCTCTTGGCGCGATCCTAAGCACCCGTCCAAAGCCTGTAGTTTTTCGTCTACACTTGTGGCGAATTCCTGTAGCGCTACAGGACAGGCAGCCGCCTCAACGCATGCCATGGCCATTCTGCTGGTCTACCAGACCCAGATGCTCACGGACATGCACGAGGGCGGGACTGACCCAGGGCTCTTTAATGAGCTGCGTGCCGCCACTGACCTTGCTCTCCGAGCGACGAAAGTGGCCGTACGCTCCCTGGGTCAGGTGATGTCCACCATTCTGTGGCTGAACCTGTCTGATGTGCAGGATGTCGGGCGGACCCTTCTGCTTGACACCCCCATATCCCAGGTCGGCCTCTTCGGCGGTGCGATTGAAGGCTTTGCCCAACAGTTCTCGACCGCCCACGAGCAGACTGAGGCTTATTCTGCCCCGACGGCCCCGCCGTCCGAGCAGATCCCTCGGTCTGCCCACCGCCGAAGGCGCCCTCCTGCGGCTCCCACCCCGCCCGTTCACCCGGGCTGGCTCTGGAAGCCGCAGGGGGACGCCACAGCCCTCTCCAGCCCCACCCCCGCTATACGCCGGGTTAAGCGGCACTTTTGAGATGGGCTGCTCAGAGATGGGACTCAGTTCTTTCCAGGAGTTGGTAGCAGGGCCACTCCTTTCCCTGGTGGAGGGCCGGGGAAGAATCCTTATTCCAGAAAGAACTGACTCTCCCGTCTCTGAGCACACAGAGTTCTCGGACGACACGGTGCGACGTCCCCGGGCTGTGCACCCCTCGTCCTCCTCTGTCCCAGAGCCGGATGACAGTGCGCGCCGTCCCCGGACCGTGCCGCTCTCATCCTCCTCTGTCGCCAGACCCCTGGCAGAGCAGACTCCCGTGGAACGTTCGTCCTTCCCTGGTCTCCTCTGTCAGGACGCGGTCTATGGCTGTACCCCCACACCGGGCCGCTATGCCGTCCACGTCTGGGTCAGCCATACCGCCTCGCTGCTCCACCGACGGGAAGTCTGTGGTTCGCATGACCCCGCTGGTACAGTCCTTGGGAGCCTGGCTAGAGCTTCCCAACCTGTCCCGCGCGAACGATCAGGCTTGGCTACGCGATTCAGTTAGCGTGGTCTCCTCCCCGCTTCAGGGGAGTCTGCTCCACTATGGTCGGTGGCAAGGCCCCTATCATGAGAGCGGAGGTTGCTACCCTGCTGGCGAAGGGTGCGATCGAGACTGTCCCTCCAGCCGAAATGAGGACCGGCTTCTACAGCCCGTACTTCATTGTCCCAAAGAAAACCGGTGGGTTACGGCCAATCCTGGACCTGCGCGTTCTGAACCGCTCCCTTCACAGGCTGCCGTTCAAGATGCTCACCGCCAAACGCGTTTTCGAATGTGTGCGGCACCAGGATTGGTTTGCAGCGATCGACCTGAAGGACGCCTACTTTCATGTCTCCATCCTCCCTCGACACAGACCGTTCCTGCGGTTTGCTTTCGAGGGGCAGGCATATCAGTACGCAGTTCTCCCATTCGGGCTGGCCCTATCTCCTCGCGTCTTCACAAAGGTCGTCGAGGCAGCCCTTGTTCCCCTCCGGGAACACGGGGTTCGCATTCTGAATTATCTTGACGACTGGCTAATCCTAGCTAACTCTCGAGATCAGCTTTGCGAACACAGGGACTTGGTGCTCCGCCATGTAGCCCGTCTGGGCCTTCAGGTCAACTGAGAGAAGAGCAAACTTTGCCCCGTGCAGAGGATCTCTTTTCTCGGTATGGGGATCGACTCGGTCGCCATGTCCGCGCAGCTTACGAGCGCACGCGCGCGCAGTCACTGCTGACTTCCCTGAGACAGTTCGAGGGCAAGAGTGCGGTTCCACTGAAACTTTTTCAGAGGCTCCTGGGGCATATGGCATCTGCAGCCGCGGCAACGCCGCTCGGATTGCTTCATACGAGACCGCTTCCGCTTTGGCTTCGTGACCGAGTCCCGAGGTGGGCATGGCAACACGGCACTCTCCGAGTACCAGTTACTCCGACTTGCCGTCAGACCTTCACCCCGTGGCCGAACCTTTTCTACGGGCCGGTGTGCCCCTGGAACGACCTTCCCGGCATGTTGTTGTAACGACAAATGCCTCTGCCACGGGCTGGGGTGCCATGTGCAATGGACGTGCTGCCGCGGGCTCCTGGACAGGACCCCACCGCCTATGGCACATCAATTGCCTCGAGTTGCTGGCTGTACGTCTTGCTCTGCGCCGCTTCTGGGCCGTGCTCAAGAATCAACACGTACTAGTCCGATCAGACAATACCGTCACTGTAGCGTACATCAACCATCAAGGTGGTCTACGCTCCCGCCGTATGTCGCAACTCGCCCGCCACCTCCTCATATGGAGTCAGAAGCATCTGAGGTCGCTTCGTGCCATTTATATCCCCGGAGCCCTGAACTGTGCAGCCGACGAGCTCTCACGGCTTCAGCCCCTCCCGGGAGATTGGCGACTCCATCCCCAGTCGGTTCAGCTGATTTGGGACCAGTTCGGGGACGCACAGATAGATCTGTTTGCCTCTCACTACTCGACCCATTGCACCCTGTATTATTCCCTGACCGAGGGCACGCTCGGCATGAATGCACTGGCGCACAGCTGGCCGCGGGGCCGCAAAAATGCATTTCCCCCAGTGAGCCTTCTTGCGCAATTCCTCGCAAGGTCAGGGAGGACGAGGAGCAGGTCACTCTGGTCGCGCCGTACTGGCCCACCCGGACCTGGTTCTCCGAACTCATACTCCTCGCGACAGCACCTCCTTGGCCGATTCCCCTGAGGAAGGACCTCCTCTCTCAGGGACGGGACGGGACGGGAACCTCCACGTGTGGCTCCTGGACGGGACGAGGCAGGTTTGAGTACCCTACCACCAGCAGTGGTGGCTACCATCACTTCCGCTAGAGCGTCGTCCACGAGACACGTCTACGCGTTGAAGTGGAACCTCTTCGTCAACTGGTGCTCTTCTCACCGAGAAGAACCCCGGAGATGTTCGATCAGTGTCGTGCTTTCCTTTCTTCAAGAAGGGTTGGAGCGAAGGCTGTCTCCCTCCACCCTCAAGGTCTATGTCGCCGCTATTGCCGCACAGCATGATCTTATAGAAGGTAAGTCTGTGGGGAAACACGACCTGATCATCAGGTTCCTGAGAGGAGCGAGGAGACTGTATCCTCCTCGTCCTCCTCTCGTACCCTCTTGGGACCTCGCAGTGGTCTTAACTGCCCTGCGCAGTGCTCCCTTTGAGCCTTTGCAGTCGGTCGAGCTTAACTTCCTGTCAATGAAGACAGCGCTTCTGACTGCATTGGCCTCCATCAAGAGGGTAGGGGACCTGCACGCATTCTCCGTTGACGAAGCGTGCTTGGAATTCGGGCCAGCTTACTCTCACGTGATCCTGAGATTCGTCGCCTGGATATGTGCCCAAGGTTCCTACCACTCCCTTCCGGGACCAGGTGGTGAACCTGCAAGCGCTGCCCCGGGGGAGGCAGACCCAGCCTTGGCACTGCTCTGTCCAGTACGTGCTCTTCGCATCTATGTAGACAGAACGCAGTGTTTCAGGACCTCAGACCAGCTCTTTGTCTGTTATGGTGGGAAGCTGAAGGGAAAGGCTCTCTCCAAGCAAAGGTTGTCTCACTGGATAGTGGACACCATTGCTTTGGCATACCAGCAGCAAGGTCGACCGTGCCCCCTTGGTGTGACCGCCCACTCCACCCGGAGTGTGGCATCCTCTTGGGCTCTAGTGCATGGCGCCTCGCTAACAGACATCTGCAGAGCTGCAGGCTGGGCGACACCTAACACATTCGCCAGATTTTACAATCTCCGAGTGGAGCCAGTGTCCTCTCATGTACTCGCTTCAACCAGCTAGTGCCGGACCCGCTCAGGTGTCTTCGCCTTCTCGCCATTCCACTCCGCGGACTGGATACGTGTGATATTCTCCTCAGGTGAGCTTCCCCGAAAGCCCTGAGTTCCTCCAGCACTGCTGACGCTGGCGCCAGTGTCTATTGCCTGCGCGTCGGCTAGGTGCCTTCCGTGTGCATGGTACCTCCTCTGAGCTACCCCCACATGTGTATTTCCACTGTAAGCCTCTCTGAGCATGTGTCTTTCCCTTGGCAAGCCACCTTGCCACCCCTGGGGTTGAAATATTCCACCTGCGGCTGGACACCCCAGTGATTCCCCATAAGCATCCCTCTGGGTCATATGTGTATTCTCTAAGTCTGTTCCCCCCCCCCCCCCTCCCCCCCCTCTGGTTTGGCAGTAATTGCATATTCCTCTAAGCTATGGGATATGCTCCCCAGTGTACCGTCATCCGACGGAACTCGGAGTGACAACGAAAGGGAACGTCTCGGTTACGGATGTAACCCTCGTTCCCTGAGTAGGGAACGGAGACGTTCCGTCTTCCTGCCACTTTCCGCTGTACCGCGGGGATCGCCTGAGCTCAGTCTTGGCTCCGCAGCAAAGAAACATGCCTATTTGCTGCCAGCGTTCTCCTTAAATACCCACGAGGTGAGGCGGAGTTACGCTAGGCAAATTCCGCAGACCCATGGCATTTCTTTGCCATTGGCTCGTTTTTGTATACTCGAAGTCGAAAGGCTTTCTAAGCGAAACCCCCATTCGTCATCATCCGACGGAACGTCTCCGTTCCCTACTCAGGGAACGAGGGTTACATCCATAACCGAGACGTTTTTCTTTACAAAGTGACATCGCCAACTACGGGCCTGGCAGCATAATACAGTTTTTAGTAGTTTTCGCGGTTCCATGTGAATGGGGATCGTTTTGACAGCGCTGGCATCTGTACGCAAAAAACGCAAAGGAAAAACGTTTCCGTTTTTAGTAGGCCTACATCGGTGTGGTGTAAACGTAGCCTACCCATAATCACATTGCAAGACAGAGTTGTAATTATGAAATATAATGTCTCAATTGCAAAACATAAAGTCTCTGTTGTAAGATACACAGTAGCAATTTAGCTAAATCAAAGTTGCAATGGGAAGATAGTCACATTGTTAGATTTAAAATTAGAAAGTCGTGATTACCTTTTTATTTCTATTACTCTGATATCCAGATGTCCTAAAAAAATTAAGCTGATTAAATTATTCACTCTGAACTATACAATTTTATTCCCATTTTCAAACTTACATCTATAATGATTTGCTCTTAAAAGAAGCTCAGATGTTGATTGATAGGGTGTATGAAGGACAATTTAAGGTCACATCTTAAAGAAATCACTCTTCTTAAAGCTGCACACACCACCCAAATACCCATTGCTTATCTCACAGACATGAAATATGATTTTTTTTATCACTTCCCTGTGTGTGTGTGTGTGTGTGTGTGTGTGTGTGTGTGTGTGTGTGTGTGTGTGTGTGTGTGTGTGTGTGTGTGTGTGTGTGTGTGTGTGTGTGTGTGTGTGTGTGTGTGTGTGTGTGTGTGTGTGTGTGTGTGTGTGTGTGTGTGTGTGTGTGTGTGTGTGTGTGTGTGTGCGTGTGACCTTGCTGTTGAAACCAGAGCAGCACAGACTGGGCTGGTACAGATATAGCCCTGAAACCCAACACTGTTGTAGTGTCTGCGGTCTCACGCAGACAAGACAATGACACCAGCAAAACGCGCGTGTGTGTCTGTGTGTGGGACATAGCAGATGAAGCTGTCCTTGACAACAGCAGGGAGACACTGTGTGTGTGTGTGTGTGTGTATTGCATGGAAGAGATAGTCATTGCACTTATGGTAAATACTGTAAAACTGTGTCAACTATTATAAATGGCCACAAAACAGTCGTAAAAAAATATATTTAACCATTTTTATTTGCTGTCCTGCGCTTTCTAAATGACGTGATCCTGAGTTTTCAAAGTGAGAAATATTCAGTGTGTCCATTATAGGGTTGCCAGATCATTCTAAAAAAAATTTTTTTTTTTAAATTGGTCTGATAAATCAAGCCCAAAATGTATTTCACAAAAACACACTACCGTTCAAAAGTTTGGGATCGATTTAAAATTTTATTTATTCCTGTGATGGCAAAGGTGCATTTTCAGCATCATTACTCCAGTCTTCAGTGTCACATCCTTCAGAAATCATTCTAATATGCTGATTTGGTGCTGTAAGTCTAAAAATAAGCAGTTTTTATACTGAAAAAGGACAAAACATGGGAGGAAAACTTGGAGTGCACTGCAAATAGTTGTTGGAGATATTTAAAAACTGCTACCAGTGATCAGGTCACACTTTCAAGTAAATAAATACAAGAATCTGGAAATGAACCCAAAACAATTGCCGTATTTGTAAGTGACTTTTAAAAAACAACAACAACATGGCAACATTGGTCCACTAGAGGGAAGTGAAGTGTGCTCTGTCAACAAGAGCAAAGCAGGACAGATGAGGGACTCAATGAGTTAAAATGAACTGAAATAACAAACCATAGAGCTTGAGTGCAATACTGTAATCCAAGAGCGTTTCAAAGGATTTACATGAGAGGCGCCTGTTTTAGAGGCCAAAGTGTCTTTCAGTCCTGAGGCTGGGTACAGAGAGAGCATTTGGCTTTTTCATTCACCAAAATTAGTGAGTTTGAAATGTTTGGAGGTCTTCTGTTTAATCAGACGGGGGGAACATGAGCACTGCTGTGGTGAAAGATCAGCCGCATGCACAGTAACAAGATGGAGACGAGGAAACTCATACACCCCAACTCAAATACCAGCAAAACCAATCAATCAGTGCATCCCTCATCGAGCAGTGTTAAACAACTCAAACAAAACAACAATCTCAGCAATGTCAGCTCTGTTGTAATGATGCAAAATCAAGAAAACTGGAAGAACCGAGAGAGGCAGCTTATGTGAGTTTTCATCTTATACAGTATGTGACAAAGGGGACAGTAATATCACAACCTGTTTTCCCATCATTCCTGTTGGCGGTATTAAGAGGATGGCTTTGACAACAGCCAGAATTATGCAACAACAAAATCTTATTTCTGCACTCTGTGTGAGAGGCACTATGTCTGTGTAAAATAACAAGAGCAAACTGCAGTTTCTAAGGAGTTTCAACTTTTTTGAGGCGAACATTTGAGCTGCCTTAATTATTCTTTGTGCTCTGTAATTAACAACGCCTGCTTGTTTTAAAAAAAACACTTTGTAAACAAACACACACACACACACATAAATAATAAAATCAACTTTGTTATCTGGCTAGTATGGATGTATAGATGCTTTGTCTGTCCTGTATGAATCTGAGATTTTGTTAAATTTGCCCACACTCACTCGCCCCACCCTTATCACCCCGAAACCTTGTACATTTACCCTTGTTGTTGTTTCTCAATCTTTTTTTGTGTACTTGCAGAACATTTTATAGTATTATTTATTACTGGCAAGCCTTTGCATTTTTGCAAATAATAAAAAGCGAGAGAGATGGTTCTTTGAACAGGGTAGCAAGAGGCAGCAAAGCTGCTCAATGAAAAGTATGTCTGTTTGATTTTTTTTTTTTTTTAAATTAAGGAAATGCAAGAGAAAAGAAAAAAAGATAAACTTGTCTTTTGATTATGAAGTTGTTATAAAACTTGTTGCTTTAAAATGTATCATTTTTGTGTTGTAACAGTATTTGTTTAACCCAGTGAATTGCTTATTAAAAACAAATAAATAGAGGCACACTTCAATTCTCATTTTTCCAAGAATGCTCTTCATTTTTATTCTGATTGCTTATTTCATTCATTTGGGTCATTCTCAAACAATGTTGACTTTGTAACTTGAACAATTGCTTGATCTATTCATGGCAACAATAGCATCACAAAAAACCACTGATCCGACTAAAATCAATACAATATAGCAGTCTAATGTTTTAATCATAGACTGTAGAATTTTTTTTTTTTTTTTTTAGGTTTTAATTCAATAACACAAACATGAACAGACACAGAACTCATTTTAAAAACAAACACAACACGCTACAACACAGCGTAACACCAAAGACAAGTTTAACAAAAATGAAAAATAATTAAATAACGGTAAATAATGTAAATTAATAACCTTCTCAATGTTCACATTTGAATCTAAGAATCATTCCCCTTTCACCATAATATATATGCAGTAACAGTCAAAAGTTTGGAAACATTACTATGTTTAATGTTTTTGAGAGAAAACTCTTATGCTCATCAAGCCTTTGTCAAGCCATAATTTATTTGATTAAAAATACAGAAAAAAACGTAATATTATGAAATATTATTACAATTTAAAAGAATGGTTTTCTATTTTAATATACTTTAAAATATAATCTATTTCTGTGATGCAAATTTACAGCATCTTTACTCTTCAGTGCATAATCCATTATCAATGTTGTAAACAGTTGTAATTAATTGAAATAAATTATATGTTAAAGTATATTAAGATAGAATATATATATATATATATATATATATATATATATATATATATATATATATATATATATATATATATATATATATATATATATATATATATTGCACACTCGTTAGACCTTACACTACTTAACCAGGGAAAATCAAGTGAGTAGATACATTTAAATATCTGCAAAACATAACAGTCAAAAAATTATAGTGTTTATTATCATGTTTGGTTGTGTACCTTTTAAATGGGAATTCCTGATCATATTTAATCTTTTTTTAATGAGAGAATATTTGTGACCACACTTGTTGCGAATGACCCAGCTATTCAGTTGAACTGAAGGTAAGTGCAATCAATCACCACATCACCATCACTCTCAAGAACAAGCTGAAGCGGTGAGCTACGGGCGCTGTGGAGGGTCAAATCTCGCGCTCTGATGTGTGCGGAAGTGCAGTTGATTCGGATAATAACAGCTGGATACGCTTCGTGCCAGAATCCCAGAAGCGAAAAATAGAGGGGAATTAAAGGACTAGAAGTTTACAGAGATGGACGGTAACTTGACGCTGAATTTGGCCAACTTCAGCACTCTTTTCGTGTGTATGGTGCTGAAGTTCCCGCAGATATTCGTGCTGATGCGGGCCAGAACGAGCGCTGGAGTCAGTTTGAACAGTCTTCTGCTGGAGCTGGTCGGGTAAGAACTTCACTGACAGTTGATTGAAATGAATCTTTTAAGGACCGATGCATGAAAGGCTAGACGCAGACATACAGAATGAGTTGAGCTCCATCAAAGTGCCATTGATGTGTTCGTGGCATATGACATTGAATGAAAAATGATGTTCGTGCATGCATAAACGCTTAATGTTGCATTATGAGTAATTTTCACTATGCGTTTAAGTCAAATCAAATTGTATTTTGTCATATGCACAACATTAGTGTTGTACAATGTGCTTATGATTACACCTTATGTCACATATTGTAGCTATTATAAAGCAGGGTTTCCCAAACTATGACTTTCACGGTGATTTGTGATCGAGGGTTTGTAAACCGGTTTTTTGTTTTAGAGAGATTGCGTAGAAAACCGTAAGATATTTTAGACCTAAAGTCTTTATCTGTGTGTGTGTGTGTGTGTGTGTGTGTGTGTGTTTAGGTTTCTAGTGTTCATGTCCTATCAGATGTACTATGACTACCCACCCCTCACATACCTGGAGTATCCCATCCTCATTGCACAAGGTGAGACGACATTCTGATGCTTATTCACAAGTGAGACTTTGGGTTCTGAGTGCCTATGTTCAAGCTTGTGTTTCCACAGATGTCATTGTGCTCCTGTTGATCTTGCACTACAACAGAAACCTGAAGCACAGCCTCATATACGCAGCACTGTATCCTTCAAGCCCACATTGTCAGGTTATACTATTTCCGGACACAGAGTGAAAAATAAAAACATAATGTCCCAATAACATTCAAAACCTGCCTATTTAAAAATATTTCATGTATATACTTTTCCATCTCCTTAACTGCAAGAATCAGGTTTGTGGGTGGATGGCAGCTTCTTACAGTACAGAAGTGGGTGATTGATCTGGCCATGGTGAGAACATGCAATTACTGTGAATATGAATTTGCATTAGTGTCAAATTTACACTTGATCTTAATTTGAACATAATAGGTTGAGATTAAAGGAAAAGTGTCTTTTTGCACCATTATAGTATTAACAGAATTGAATAAATTACTCGTACCATTGGTTGAGCAAATGTTGTCCAGTTCAGTCATGAAAAAAAAATAGAGAGAGAGAGAGAGATGGCATTTAGTGGCACAGAAATTCTACACTTCTCAGTGTAATATTGTATGATAATTTTATACAAGTTTGGGGTCGGTAAGATTTCTTAATGTCACAGACAGAGACTTAATTTATTTGATGAAAAATGCAGTAAAAACAGTAATATTTTGAAATATTATTAAAATATTTGTTTTCTATTTGAATATATTTTAAATGTATAATGTTTAATGTTTTTTGGGAAAGCGTTATACATTTCAGAATCCTTTGATGAATGAAAAAATAGAAACATTATAAATGTCTTTACTGCAATCTAATGCAATTTCGTTCAAATCTTTGAACGGCATTATTTATTTAAAAACAACAACAGAACATAAGAGTTTTCTCTGTTTTTGCCGTTCTCTCTCAGAGTCTGTGCACATTCATCAGCGCCGGCAGTAAACTAGCACAGCTTCAGTGTCTGTGGCGCTCAAAGGACTCTGGGCAGGTCAGCACTCTCACCTGGGGTCTGGCCACATACACATGCATGGGTAAGTGACACACACACACACGGAAATGAAGCACTTATCTAGTCTGTCATGTTGATATTGAGTGTTTGCTCTCTTTGTCAGCGCGGATCTTCACCACCGCCATCACCACAGCAGACACACAAGGTCAGTAAGAGCTCAAGTGTTGATTGTTTGGTTAAGATGTCATCTTTACCTCTCCTCTCTTTCTTCTCCAGTCCTCATTCGGTTTGTCGTCATGACCGTTCTGAACACGTGGGTCACGGTTACTGTCATCTACTACAAACCCCATGCTATAAAACAGGATTAAGACTTGGCACTTTTTTGTTGCATACAATGTATTCTCTATGTGTGGGGTTGGAAGTTTAAGAGATGAACTGGATTCAGGTCAGTTGCTATTGGATGTAGCACTTTCTATATGGCAATGCAAAGGATGTTGAGATTTACTGGCTGGGTAAGTATGTACTACAACCAAAATACTTTTTATCATAATGCTTTTCATATGATTTAATTAGTGCTTGCAAGGCACCATTCATACTTTCTTGTAGAGAATTTGAATCTAAGGTGTGATAATCTATTTTTGTAAATGTAATACTTAAGAAATTTTTACATTTTGAAAATATCCAATTCTAAATACAACAGTGATGACAATATTTGCATATTGAATTACAATTTCTTTTTTCATAAATCTATTTGAATAATGAACTGCGATTGGTCTTGTCTTAATTGCATCTAGTTAGTCTTTTCTTTCTGTTCAGCTTAAACTTTTCTACACTTCTATTTTTCTGCCTTGCAAGCACTGGTATTTTCTTCAGGACATGCAAATCTAGTTGGTTTTGAGATGTGGCCGGGGCAGTCATTTTCTCTTCAGTTGAATTGCTTTGAATCTCGGATGTGAATGTTGTGGAAACCAAATTGATGAATTACATTTGTCATGTCAGAAGTCTGACCAAATAGTGTTATGAAACAGTGCATACGTTCCTAATACCCTCCCCTGATTCTTCCATTGTTAATACTTCTATTTCCAGTGAGGTTTCTTCCCTGAACTGTTGTTTCAAGTTCCTGCTTTTGTATATGTTCAGATATACTGTTATGGTTTTTAAGTAGTAATTGTCTTTTTCTTCTCAGAAAGGCAAATCATTTTGGACCAATTTTCAGCTTAAGAACTGTTAAAATTGATTAATGATATCAGGTTTCTGATCAGACTGTTTACTGTAGTTCATACAGGGATGATGTTTACATATGCTGAAATATGCAATGTTTTGTATTGAGCTGTATCATATGCTAATATAATGAAGGCAGGGTTTTCTGAACTGGACACCTTTTATATATTACTGATGTTGTGATAAACCTATTCACTTTATAATATTATTGAAGACTCTTTGCAAAATTGATTAATGGTGTACTCGCTCATTATATCATTTTTGTATATTTTCTGCAGCTTTTAATGTTCATTAATTTTTCAATGATTTTAAGGTCTAAAAGCACAACGGTCTCTTTCCCAAGTACTTTAATAGATCTTATTTTATAAATCAAACATTCCTTTTATGTGGAAATGTGTTTTTAACCATTTTCAGAACCTTTCTTTTGTGGTAATCAACTTACCCCAAATAATGAAAGCAAAAGATGTATTTTAACCCAAAATATTCTTTAACATTTTTTTTAAAGGACTTTTTGCGTATGCAATAACTATCATCAGGACAGATGACATATGTGTTAAATATAATAGAAATAATATATATATATATATTTATTGTGTGTGTGTGTGTGTGTGTGTGATATAAGCAGACAGAAAGGAATGACCACATTGTTTATATTAAAACTTTACTTCCTTTTACTACATTCACAGCTATATAGCCTACCTATTTAACTGACTACTTTTGTTTACAAAAATAAGCAAATGTTATACAAGGTCTCCAAACAACACGGCTACATATGCTTTTCATTTTATGGTCAAACAGTACATCAATATAAAACATGCAAATCTGGAGGCAACGCTTTAAAATAAAAAAAGTGCCCAGACCTGTATAAATAGCAAACCAACTGGTAAGATGGCAGGTCAAATATACGCTGTATATTCATATATATATATAACGTGTAAAAGAACACGGATATGCATTCATAGCACACCCATAGATACACACTGTTTGCTAAGGTGAAGATACACAAAAAACAAACGCACCACTTCAAATCACAAAAAAAACTTCCCTAGTAAATTTAAACATGGTTTTTAGACATTCCACCGTCTTATGAACATTTCAATTATGTGCTTGCAAGGTGAATCAGTTTTAGTCTCAAGTCGTAGCATGAAAATCTAAATTTCAACTTTTAACAGCCGATGACCAAATTCATAAGATGACCACCCCAAAACAGACTTGCAGATCAATTTCAAATCTGGAAACGTTTGAGAAACTCCTGCCCACATGCACAGCTCACATCTAGATGTTGGTCACTGTTAATCACAACCATTAATAAAGCTTCCTCCTCAGATTACAGTCAACTCATTCTAGTGAGTGAGCCACACAGGTGTCCAGGAGAGCATTATGGGATGCATCCGTGATCAAAGAGGGTATGATCGCACGTGGGGGTAAATAAAGATAAAAACACTCTACAAGAAGAAACACCAGAGTTGCACTTGCATTTATGAAGGAATGAGAAACATATGTAGTGGTGTTTTCTAGCCGTTTATGTGGTGTGTTGCACTACCGTCTATATTCAGCCATAAAAAAAAAAGAGAAAAAAAAGACTACGGTCAGAACCAGCTGTCGTCCACATTCTCTGGCCGGTTCAGTCTTAGCGTTCAGGTCAACTCTGGCCTTGAATGAATAAGAAGTTTGGTGTGACGCTGACCCTTCAGTTCTGTGTAGATCTGTTGTGCTCTTGAAGTCGAAGCAACCGCATGCCCAGAAAATAAAAGCCATATCACGCCAGCAAAGCCTTCATCAACATTTGTGTATCTCTCACTTTTTTGGGGATTTGCCAAAATGTGCGAAAAGTAACGACAAAGGTCTTTTGTTGATGTGACAGGAAGAACCCCAAATCACCATGTAGCAGCACCAGATTCCCAATATAAGGTTAACTAGAGAAAGAGGGAGAAATCGAGAAAGAGAAAGACAAAGAGAAAGTTAGTTTCACTACATTTTAACCCAAGAGGAAAGAAAAATCCTTCGGTAATAAAAAAAGCACCACAGCGCACATGCCATCATGCTCAAGAGAAGCAGATTAATACACCTGCAAACACACACAACAGTTGCAAACTTTTATTGCAAAAGGGAACAAAGAAAGACCTAAAAATAAAAATACTGTTTTGCACATGCTCTCATTCTTTTTCCTTTTACAGTACAGTTGAAATGTCTTCTAGTTTGTAAACACGGTAAGCCAATGGACTCATTTGTTCAGAATGCTGTTGGAGGAGTCTTCTCGCCTCATCTTTGGAGCGTCCAGTCGAGGGGGACTAGGACAAGAGGGTCAAAGGTCAAATAAGAAACAAGCAGGCCAAATACCAATTCTCTGTACAAACCTCCTCTCCTTCAGTAGTAAATGGGAAAGGATTGGAGAAACTATTCAGCTTTGTATTCAAGAGAGGGTTTGGAGTGTGGAGAGGGTGTTTATGAGCAGAGGAATTGGTACAGAAACGTCTGTTAGGTTATGGAAAATTCTCCATATCCCATCTTGGCCAAATTTTTCACACCAATAAGACTCGCATGCTTAAATTTGCTTCAACAACAAACAAATCCCACTGCACTCGCTGACTGTTCCAAAACCTAGTGTTCAGCCTAGAGTTTAGTGTAGCACTTTATTAATGACATGATACTCTAAAGATCATAAAAATACAAATGCACATACAAATATAGTCCATTTTTAATTTGATCTAACTTTTTATTGATGAGATTTAATAATGACATTTACATTTATGATGCATCTTATTTTTTTCGGCATTTTGGATGGACTATTTTAGACTTGTTACTCGGCACTGTGGAATACTGTATTCTGATTGGCCAATCGCGCCATCCAATATCTATGTTATTCCCCGATTACAACCGCTAAAAACTAATAACAGGCTCATCCGGGTATCTGTCACTGAAGTCGGCGCGATTGCTAGGAACGTTTTTTCCTCGTGGAAGTTTTGCTTTTGGTGAGATGATAAAATATTAAAACTCCGGTCAAATCAATATTTTGTGCAGTTATTTAATTAAGCCATCCAGTATCATGGACACGCTCTCTCGTTTCATACAAACGCAGCTTCTGCCATTTTGCGACTTGTTTTGTACACTGTAATGAATTATAAGATAACAAACAGGTAAGATTTTAAAAGTTTCATCTAAAATCAATCTCTTATCCCCATAATTATTTACAGTATGTTGCGAAATGCTGTGTAATATGTGGTATGACTACCGTATCCCTTAAATGTACATCTAGTTTGAACTTGCCGCGCTAGCAACTGCTTTCTC
Organism: Rhinichthys klamathensis goyatoka; assembly: GCF_029890125.1. Taxonomy (NCBI): domain Eukaryota; kingdom Metazoa; phylum Chordata; class Actinopteri; order Cypriniformes; family Leuciscidae; genus Rhinichthys; species Rhinichthys klamathensis. The sequence goes on along the minus strand of NW_026607005.1, from coordinate 106,510 downwards.
CGCAGAAGCTTTGCATTTAAAGAGCTAATAAAATATTTCAACTCAGATCAATATTTCATGTCTAATTATTTACTTATGTGGCAAGCATGTGACAAGTTATGCGCCTCCGCTTTGCACCGGGGTCCTGATCACCCAGTCTGGGTTTATTCTGAGATAATAACCGGCTGGATGTACATTATCCCTTACATATACAGTACTACCGTTCAAAAGTTTGAGGGTAGTACGATTTTTAATACTTTTATTTACCAAGAAAGCACGAAACTGATCAAAAGTGACGTTTTTTTCTTAAGCACCAAATCAGCATATATGAATGATTTCTGAAGGATCATGTGACTCAAAAATTCAGCTTTGCCATCAGGAATAAATTGCATTTTAAAATATATTCACAAAAAAGTTTAATGATAAAATATATTATAAATAAATATATTCTTTCAAAAACATTAAACTTTTAACGGTAGTTTTTTTATTGGTAAATGTTTGATATTAAAAAGTAAAATTAGGTATCACAACATTATAATCTCATTAAATCACTAATGTTTTTAAAGATTAGCTTAGTGTGTATTTGATGTCAATCTAAATGCAGCCTACGTAGGTGGCTTACAAGGTTTTGGAACAGAGCCCCTATGTAAGCAGTTACCCTGTTTCAACCCTAAACATGCTCCTCAGAAATTAAACGTGTGTTCATAATCTACATCATCCACGTCATCCAGAGCCCAGTGCCAGTCCTGAAGCTCAGAATCCAGAGGCCTGCAGGTGGAGGAGAGAGCATTCAGCCAAGCCTTTACCAGTCTCCCCACAGTGAGGTAGTTTGCTAAGGTGAAGCTACACCTTTGCACATTAGAGGTAATTACTATAACTGAGCTAAACCACTTTACCACTGAAGCTTTGAAACCTATATACATCTGTATGCATTTGATGCCAAGTGTGCATTGAAGGTGAAGATGTATATTCTCTGTGTGAGAAGTTTTAAATCTTCTGATGCATACCTTTAGTATTTTGCCTTTAAATTCAATGTTACTATTCACAATTAAAAACCTGAGTTTGATGCAAAAGATAAAAAGTGCTTTGTTAATGCCCAAGCTGTCACCTTGCATCCCAAGTTACAAAAAGTAGCCCAGCGTAACACTGTTCAAGCTTTACATCCGGATAGCCATCATAAATGTTATTGTGCTAGTTAGGCACCGAAATTCAAACCATGAATGCTCTTGCATGATGTTTCTGAAGCATCCTAACGCTTTCTGCAATAAACATCAATACTTTCTCCATCCAACTTCCAGGTCGGTCGCGTTCTCCTCTCACCCAGTGCTGAACTGGTCGGAAGCACAGGGTCTGAGACCTTCATCTCTCTTGTCCATGTGCTCTTTGTGGCATTTGATCTGGCATCTCTGGCATTCCACAGCCAGAGGAGGTTTGAACATGTTCCACAGGGGTTTGGTACAGGCCTCACAGTCGGCAGGGAAGTGGTAGAATAAAGGGAGAAACTCATGACCCTTGTGGTAGATGAAGCCAGATTTCTCCGCACATGCTGTTGGTTCCTTTACGTTGTGCACAAACCTGTGTATCATATAGAGTAGCACTCTAGTGTGTAAACCGGTGCCAAAGCTTCTGCATTGATTTTATGCACGGCCATCTTTGAATCAGACTTTACAGAACAAGATGTTAAAGGTACAGTTCACACAAAAATGAACGTGTAAATTGTCATCATTCACTCACTCTCGTGTTGTGTTCCACACTTGTAGGACTTTATTTCTTCCATGCAACACAAAAAGATGATATTTTACAAAATGTAGGGCCGTTTTATAGGGTAAAATTTGGTCGTCCATAGTATTTGGATCATGTTAACCACAGCTAAAACCCCACATTGCATCTCACTACCATAGTAAAAAGTAACTATACTGTTTCTATGGTATTTGTTAATAAAAAAGTAGCGTAAAGAAATTGAGTATACTGCAAATGCACAACTGCTACAAGTAAAAATACTGTAATTATATTCCACTACTCCTTTAATCCATTTAATGTCAACATTAATAATATGATCAAATTCAATATGAATATCCCACATTTCTGGGGTTTCAGTTGGTGTTACTACCGCTGATCTATATAGAGAACTGGTTTGCTCATGATGTCATAAAAAGTGAAGTCACCACGCCGCTTTTTGGCATTTCCTCACATTCTATTAAATTAACAGGAAATCATCTGATTTTAATGAGAAAACCTTACCTAACGAGTCAGCGTTTTTATACCTGCTTGATTTTAAGCTATCTGTGGTATAAAGTGATATATAAATAAACTTGACGTGACTTCACTGGAGTGCCATAGAGCTTGTGCAAAAATAATCAGATGCGTTTCTAATGCTTTATTAAAATGCTTGCCGTTTTCTCAGTTTTGTTGTTTGTGTATTTTATTGAGAGGAAAGCGCACAGCACATATTTACATTTTCATCTAACCGTCGCTCTCAGCAGTGTGAGTGGGGTCAGATGTGCGATAACAGTATATCGCTACTATGTTTTACCCCTAAACGAAGAACGAAAAAGAACTTTGCGGTGAGTATATCGGGGCCTTTAAAGTGTAAATTGCAGGTAGAATTTTTCACGAAGATAATGCAATGTGCTTACTAAACATAAAGATAAGGACCGCCCACCATTGTTTTTTTATGTTTTTTTATACCAAAATGCTGAATATAATATGAAAAGTTGGTGCGTTTTACAGTGGTTTTAAGCACGCCCCCTCCCTGCCACTAGGCTGGGCGTGACGTCATAAAAGGTACTCCAAGCTTTTACTGTCTATGCTCCAGGCCTGGAGTTACGTTATATTGGAGACCTAGCTAGCAAAAATGGTTAACTATTGTGTTTGTGCGGGATGTACGAATACATCAAAAACGGGGGAGAGGCTCCACAAGTTCCCCAAGGACAAACGGCTGATTCGTGCCTGTAAGTGTTAGCATTACTTACCCGAGGTAGAGCTTAGATCGGGCCCAAAAAAATCAAGCAAGACCCTACCCAAGCCCACTGTGTCCGAGCCCGGTCCGGCCCTGCCCGACACATTAACCGTAATTATGAGCCCGGTTTAAACCCGACTATTTTTTAATACGTGGGTCGTTATAACTGACGTTCTCATACTTTCTATATTACTTTCTCCCGCCCGCAACATTTATGTTTTGTCCCGCTCCCACCCGCAAAAAGACTTTTTTTCTGTACCTCCAAATACTTTCAAGTTAGCCTACGTGTCGCCACCATACACATCAGCATACATGCTCCTGATCACTGTTATAACATAAAAGCAAGCGGGCTGCGTGCATGGTCTGGCATGACTGCGCGCAAAGTGCGCTCCCATAATAATTCCTAAAAAGCTGACATCAGTTCATCGCGATCTCACACATCTCTGTTATTATCAATGAATCTTTCATAATATATAGGCCTACACTATGTTTGTTATAATTAGAGGATTTGCCAGCATACAGAATTCAGCACTGAACAAAAAGTCCGTTTTGAGCGGTGAGGGGAGTCTATCGTAAATGCTTCTGATTGGCAATTGCGTTCAAGAAATCAACACATATGTCTGTGATTGGCTACATCGCTCAACGCTGCAGACATGTTAGAAATAGAAACTCTGCCTGTAAACCGTTTCTATTTTGTTTTAGTTGTTCTTATTACTTTTCTGCAACAGATGAATACAAATGTATTCGTTTTTATGTTTTATTCATAGATATTTCTAGTTTGCGGGAGTCCCGCGAATCGTTTTATTCTCTCTCAACCGGCACACACAGAGTGAGTGCATTACCGCCCGCGCTCCCTTTTATGACGTCATCACCCAGTTACTGTAGAAAACATGCTACCTTTGAAGAAACCCCAATAAATGTTATTTTAACGCATTTTAAGACAGACATTTTTACATATATACACATTGAGCATTTTAATTTACACATTAATTGGTTGTGGTGGTTAACCTGCAATTTACACTTTAATGGTCGCTTGATTAAGACGGTGAGTGACTAAACGCATTCGCTCTAAGCTCACGCTGCGTGTTTTGGGCTGAGCTGATAAATGTTCCACGTGGCACAGTTCAAACGAGCAGCTCTGTTTTGTTGCGCTTTTGGTGCGTTAGCCATTAAATGCTTCTCATACACAACGTTTGGTTGGCACTGGCACCAGTGAGAAGGACTCCCCAACACACATGCGCAGCATTATTTGCATAAACATTATATTGAACTTTTATCGGAGCAAAAGGACAAAAAAGTACTAAAAATCTTTTTAGTGTCATTTCCACACCAAAATGCATTTAACAAAAAATACATAGTTCACACTGTATGATTTTGGCCACGATTTAGCTGTCTGAGACAAATTGCAAAAAAAAAAATTCTGAGATTCCTCTGATCCTGGGCCAAAATGCTCTTTGCTCGCTAGTTTGATATTGTTCGCCATTAGCCGATTAAATGACCATTATGATCAAATTTTACCTTCGACAAAAGTTGAGGTACAGTCTTGCATTGTGGCTTCTCTTACGACAACCGTCAAATCAAAAACTATTAGGAGTGCAGAACTTGACCCAATTAGTGAGACAACAATAAACCACCAGTTGCTCCACACACGTCTTTGTTTTTTTCTTCATTTTCTTTTCAAGAAAAGCCATGATCAAAATTGTTTTTGTTTGCTAGCCACCATTTCTATCCCGCATGTAAACACAGCTCACAGTCACAGAATCTGTCACGTGTGTTTACACTAATGGAAATACATTTTATTCTAAAATCACTTCTAAAGTGCTCTGTTCTGTTTTAAAAACATTTTGTAGTGTATGTAAAATTGGATTGGGCATTCTGCTAAACATTTTGTGACATCCAGGAATGACGTGAGGTTGAGTAAATGATGACAGTTTTCATTTTTTAACAAACTGGTCTGAAAGGATCTGGTCACCAAGCGTGAATGTAAACCAGGCCTTTATGTACTCCTCTAACTCTAGAGACAGACACTGATGAACAACAATTTGGGCAATGTATTTGAACTGACACAGCATAAACTCTACATTTGCCACATGAAAACACAAGATAGAGCTGGACACAGCCACATAATTACCAAAACTTTGCATAAAAATGAGCATGTCAAGGCTTACTCCTCACCTGGGTTTGCCGGAAGGTATTTGTCGGCTGGGTCTCCTCATGGATTGACTGCTTTGCACTTTAGCAGGAACTCTGGGAGAGGAGCGGTGAGGGGCGTCTGGTGCTGGAGGTTTTTTGGGGATCTTCTTCATGAGCCGACTAACCCACTTCTGCTGGTCCTCCTGAGACAAGGCTAACAGCAGCAGGTTTTTAGCAGTAGACACGTCGTAGTTCACTGGGGGTGGAGAAAGCAAGCACAGAAGAGTCAAACATGTGAATGGGACAAATGAGTTCAAAAAACATGTTTTTGAAATGGTCTCTCAAATGTATAAGTTTATTTGATCAAAAATACAGTAAAACAGTAGTGTTGTGAAATATTATTACAATTTAAAATAACTTTTCTCTTTTAATATATTTTATGTCATGACATTAAATGTAATTTATTTCTGTGATGGCAAAGCTGATTTTCCAGCATCTCCAGTCTTCAGCGTCACATGATCCTTCAGAAATCATTCTAATATGCTGGTTTGCTGCTCAAGAATCATTTCTTATTTTTATCAATGTTGAAAACAGTTGTACTGCCTAATATTTTTGTGGAAAACACAATACATTTTTATTCTTAGGATTCTTTGATGAATAAAGTGTTCAAAAGAACAGAATTAAATTGAAATAGAAATCTTTTGATCCTTGCTGAAAAGTATTACATTTTTAATACCAATACCATTTTCACCATGTGTGATGAATCAAGGACAAAAAATTACAAAATAAAATACGTTTTTCTTTTTCTTTTTTTACACCATTTCATAGTACTTTTGCGCTCTCAAAATGTAATTTCTCCTTGAATAAATACTGAAAAAAAGCTGTATATGACTATATTCCCAGGTTTTCCAGGTTCCAGGAAACCATACAGAAACATTTAAACAGCAATTTTGTATATGGGTCATTTTAGTTTGAACATTTTAATACAACATTTACTTAAAATTGACTTAAAACCAGTAAGGGTAGTAAGAAGAGAGCCTCTTCTCACCTCTGCAGGGGGCGACGATTTCTTCTTTCTTGTCCATGTGGTCTTTGTGGCACTTGATGTGGCATCGTCTGCATTCCAGGGCTGGAGGTGGTTTGAACATGTTCCACAGGGGTTTGGTACAGGCTTCACAGTTAGTGGGAAAGTGGTACAGGGTGGGGATGAACTCATGACCCTTATGGCAAATGTAGCTGGACTTGTCCCCAGGAAGAGGTTCCTCTTGCTCCTTCTTGCTCTCACCCTCATTAGCATACAAGATCTGGAGGAACCAATGACAAGTGATAGCCGTCATCCTTATGCCTTGTGGCGTATCTTTTAAAACTTCAACAGGTTTCAATATTAAAGAAACCTTGATACCCTGCCTGTGGTATCTGTGGTGTGCCATTATACCTGAAATATTCTGGGGATCTCTTTGGCGTCAGCTCGATAAACGTCCGTCTGAGTTACCGAACGCACATGGAAAAGTTTACTGAAGAATACCAGAGAAATTAACATAAAGAAAAGAAGACAGAGGACTCAAGTCAGTCAAAATGATACAGGACAAGACTGGGACACGCTTATTTGATTTAAAGAAATGGATTTGGAGGGTGGAAGGACTCACTCTATGTCCAACACCATGTAAGGATTGGAAAGCTCTTTGTCCTGCTCGCTGTTGTAGAAGAGAATCTTCTTGCTGCTCACCACAACATACTACAGAAGAGAGAGAAGAAACAAAAGACTCACTGAATCCTGCATGATGGGGTTGGATGGGATTTCAGATGCAGAAGTATCATGGAACTGTACAGTCTAGCACTGGAGCTCTAGTGGTTTAGCTCTTGTTCACAAAGTCATTTGAGGTTTAGTCCTAGTAATTAGTGTTTGTCATGTGGTTTCAGACAACATGAAATTGGTTAATTATTCAAATCGGTTTATTTTATTCACTTACTATTATTTCAGTTTTCACTATCATTTTTAAAAGTTTTAGTTAACGATAAGAACACTGACCACACATTTAATGACCTTAATTAAAACTAATTTACATTCCCATATATATCCACCCTGATGTAATAGCCTTTAATTTAGATCTATTATGAAATAGTATACATGACATCATATATGATAATACAATAAAGACTACAGCAATAAGTTCAAATGTTTAATTCATTTGCATCTTGGTTCTACTATTATTTGTTCATTTTGTTTATAACTTGACTCCTTGTAGTTCATTTTCTTATTTTCTATTTTCTTTGACTTTTATTTGTTTTGAATAATCTGGGGAAAAAAATGTAAGCACTGATTACTTAATTGATTGGTCCATTTTGATGTCATGTTTATACAGGGTTCCTGCACATTTTCCAGATTCAAATTCCCTCTCTGTAGACTTTTCAAACCATATTTAACATTAATGGTGTAAGAACAATTTTTTTCAGCATTATATTTTGTATATAATACAGTCAACTCTAAATATTTTATTTTCTGTTTTTTTTCCCCATTGGTTTTCACAAAGTGATAACACATGCACTTAAATGTTGAGAAGAAACATTAAACGATTTAAAACCTGCGTATATTCACCTCCGACACATCGGTTTGATACTGCAGTCATGGTTTGATATTGCATGATCACCAAACAGCAAAGTACAGTCTGATTGAGGTGATTGTTTGCTCCTTTATCTGTTGCTGGTTTGAGTGGCACACGCACATTCGTTTAAAAGAGACCCGTTTATAATAAAGACAAACAGTTTTGCACAATGAAATTGTGTGCCTTGAATTCATTCAGTTGTGTTTGACAATCACTAAACTTGTGCAATGAAAACACTCCGCTTATACAATACATTTATTTTTAGAAATTCTTAATTATATATTTTATAAACTGAATAGGGGCAATAGGCAATATTTTTCCATACTTACCCAGACCTGGAAATTACTCAAATCAAATTCCATACTGCGTAGGAACCCTGTTAATAGCATTTTTCAGCATCATAGCATTCTTAGCTATTTGCTTGCTTTAAAAAATGCAATACGCTTATCTAAAAACGTACCTTCTTTTCCCACCCAAAGCGTTTGGTGTTGTTCCTTACTGGTATAGACAACCAGCCCTCCAGTCTGATCTCTGTACAACAGAGAGGAAGACATGTATAATAAAACAGAGCAGCTTTATAAAAAAAAACACCAGAGAAAAGCCTGCCATGATGTCCAGTCAAGTCTTAAGAGGTCAAAAGGTCATGCACTGAATGCCATGCAGGTCACCTTTGGACTCAGGCTCTGCAGTGAAGTGAAGGGTGAAAGTTGAACTGAATATCGGAGTAAAACTAAGTAGAAAACAAGGGAGGGTGACAGAACAATGTGGAGAAAAACAAAAAGAGGAATGTGAATAAAAGAAAAAGCTATGAAAGAATAGAGAGGGACAACAGAATGAAAAGAAGTTTAGAAAAGACCTTAACAGTACCTGGTAGTGACTCGTCAGTGTCCATGTCTGGGCCACTGCTCATACTGGCCGAGTCGAGCGACTGGACGTTGAGAGAGTTCAACAGGCCGCGCAGCTGCTCAATATCACTGTCTTTACTGTCGAGAGCCATCTGCAGCTCGACACGCACCTGAGACTCGTCCGCCGATTGCTGCAGAAATAAAAGAAGAGTAAGAACCGAGTATTCTGGCTGCCCGTGGAGCAGTGTGGCATTCTTCAGACACTGAATAGTGGTCATACTGCTTGCATGTCGTTGATTTCTCTCTGGTATTTGATGATGGTGCTGTTGAGTTTCTCCCTCTCAGAACGAAGCTCCAGCTGCAACTTCCTGTTTTCTTTCTCCTTCCTCCTCACGTCTGTATCATTTCCACGGCGACTGCCTCCACCTCTGACCTCCTTTCTGTTCATGATCTCTGCCAGCTTGTTCACCGCCTGATAGATAGAAAAGAGCCAACAGAAAAGAGGAAAAATAAGTAACGGAGCAAGTCTGACTCAAATTGAGTTTGATTTATTAATTTGCTTAAAGGAAACTGTCATGGTGTACCTGTGTTTTGAGAGTTCTCTCTGACTGCAGCTGTTTCTCAAGGGCCAGTTTCACTTGAGTGATGGACTGCTCTTCATTCTTCAGATTCTGCAGGTCTGAAAATCAAATTTTACAGAGTTACAGCGAAATCCCCCAACAGCTTGCCTCTGACTATCATGAGTTTGCTAAGGATGATGAGGGTCAATGTTTGTTCTAAGCTGTAAAAGGTTCCATGCAGATGGCATACAAAAATATGTAAAAAAAAAAATAATAGAGATAAATTAATAGGTATGTGCACTGAATATCTTAAATATGCTACTGAAGCTGTGGAAATGTTAAATTTCTCCTGTGTGAACAGCTCTGAAATGGCAAATGTTCATTTGAATAATATTTGAAAATATTATTTTGAAATTAAGTTATGTAAAAAATATCATTATAAAACTATTATATAATATACATAGATGTCAACATATTCTGCCACTTACAGTCTTGTGCCTCCTTTAGCTTGTTGTTGAGCTCTTCTTTCTCATTGGCCAGGTTTGCGACATCATTTGTCAATGTGCGATTAGCTTCCTCTAACTGTATAGAGACGGGACAATTAAACCCAACAAGTTCCTCAGCTAAATGTCACCTCTGTGAATGGCTTATAGCTGAAATGCAGTGTAACTCACAGAGGTGATGGTGGTGTCTTTTTCAGCGAGCTCCTGTCTGTGTCTGGCCATCATCTCTTTGATCTCCAGCTCCTTCATGATCTTCTCCTTCTCCAGGTCGGAATACTGCTCCTCCGCAATGGAGCGTGCCAGTTGCTCGGAGTCAGCTTTCGTTAGTGTGATCTCCAACTGGGCCGCAAGAGAATCCCTGAAAAAGAGACACCAGAAGAAAAGGTACATAGAAATTAAACTAACACGTTTAGACTTTAAATTAGCAGTCCGATAAAAAAAGGTTATGTTTTCTGACATTTTGACCCAGAAATGTTATATATATATATATATATGGTTTAACCATGTTGTAATGCATATTTTTTGATAATTCAGTGGATTACAAACTTATTTTGTACACTAGGCTGTGATTTTTCTGCTTGTAATTGGATATAAATCTCACCTTTCCTCCTGTAACTCCTGTAGATTCTGCTGCATGTCTTTATAGAGTTTATTTTTCTCCTCACACTCTTCCTTCAGCTCCCGCACCTGTGTCTTATACAGGGTCTACACACACACACGTTGGGTTTCCATGTTTTATGGGAATTTTCCATGATTTTCATATTGTACAAACTGTATATTATATCCCCTAACCCCTAAATAACCATTACAGAAAATGATCTGCATTTGTACATTTCCAAAAAACATAATCCTATTTGATTTATAAGCTCTTTTACTCCTGGGGACCAAAACGATCACCACACACACACATACACAAAATCACCATACACTCACAATCACCAAACACACACACACACACACACACACACACACACACACACACACACACACACAAACAATCTTGTTAGACCTTTGAGTATTCGATTTTTTTCTGCAAGGGAAAGAGTTTAGACTTCTTACGGAGAAATACTGCTCTGCCTCCAACTGATCCTGCAGTTCCTTCATCTGTCCATCCGAATCCTGACGCTCCCTAGAAACGCACACAGAAAATTATCCAATATATGAATGATTTGAATATTTTTGTAAAAACATAAGAAAGGTTCTCAGCCACCAGCTATTAAGATGTGTCTTTGTGTGTACTATACAGTGAGTTCATATGCATGTGTGTTGCATACTTGCGCAGCTCCATGTTTTGTTTTTCCAGGCTGCGTTTGATTTCCAGCAGGTGGTTGATCTCCTGTTTGAGCTGTTTCTCTGATGTTCGGAGGGTGCTGAGCTGCTGGTTTTGAACTTTCAAGTCATTCTGAGTCAAAGTGCGTTTCTGAACTTCTTGCTCAATCTTCAGACTAAAATTCTTCACCTAGACAAAGAGAAAGATCAGGAGAATCTGTAGATCTGTGTACTTTATTCCTGTGATGGCAAGTAGCCATTACTTCACTTTTGTGTGTCACATGATCCTTCAGAAATCATTCTAATATGCTGATTTGTTGCTCAAGAAATTCTTATCTTTTTTTTTGAAACCATGATATTTTTTTCCAGGATTCTTTGATGAATAGAAAGTTCAGAAGAACAGCATTTATTTGAAATAGAAATATCCTGTAAAATTACAAATGTATTTACTTTCACTTTTGATCAATCTTTGAAAAACAAATCTTAATAAATGCAAAATAATAGACATTTATGGCCAGTAAATTTTCTTAATTAACAGGCCATTGGCAGGTGTAGCAAAAATACATGAATACACTGCAGTACCTCTTCTGTGAGTCTCTCTTTATGTCGCCGCAGTTCCTCTAGTTTCTGCAGTGACTGTTTATAATCACAGTCAAGCATGGAGTTCTTCTTCTCCAGTTCTAACACCCTGTTCTCCACACGCAGTTTAGAGGAACGCTCCTCCTGCAGCTTTTGTTCCAGGTCTAGATGAACACAAAAACAGACATGTTAACAAGCAATAAAATCCTGTAATGTTTACAAAAACCAGTAATACACCCTTTAATCAATTCTCCAATGTAAATCTGGTCTTAATCTGGTCTCCCTTAATCTAAACCAACATGTTTTCCACTGCACCCTTCAAAATGCACTTCACGGTCATGCACTATTCTTAAAATGAAATCAAAATTGTTTTGTGGCTTTTAGTCCATTTCTGTTAGTTTGAGGTCTTTAATCTGTGTAAACTACCTGTTTTAATAAGGAAATACGCCAATACAGGAAAGAAAACTACATTAAAAATTTGTTTCATAGGATCGCTTAGCTCTCATACCCTTCACAGCCTCAGATTTTGCTCCTTCAATGGACTCGCTGATCTTGCTCTTGTCGGCAAGTCGAGCTTTTGTGGCCTTGTGTGCCGCCTCCTCCTGCTCCAAACCTTGCTGCAACACCTTCAGCTTATACGTCATGTCAATCTGGTTATTGCTCTTCTCCTATTGGGCATACACACACAGATATTAGAAGAGGGGCTGAACATAAAATGCCATAATAAGAGAGAAAACACCAGTACATGAACTTCATAGCTTTCTAAGTAATGAATGCTGGGAATAAAGAAGGTACAAATGACGTTTGAATCCACAACCATAGCCTATAATGAGTCACAACAAGGGAGATAAGTATGAGTATGAGAAAAAAAGTATTTGTTTACCTTCTCCATGTCTGTTAGCTTCTCCTGAAGTTGCCTCTTCTCGGTCTCAGCTTTAGATAGGGCTTGTCTCACCTGTTTCACTTCCTCCTCCAAACCAGAGATTCGTGCTACGAATAAGAGGTGGAATGTAAATGAACACTGTTGCGTGTGAATTGATATGATACTTCCAGAAGAAGGGATCCACACTTACCCAGTAGATCAGAGATAGTCTCAGAGCCCTGGGTGTGCTCTCGTTTCTCTGAGTCCAGCGCTGCCTGCAGGCTGATGTTCTCTCTCTCCAGCGTGAGCTTGCTGTTCTCCAGCATGCAGCACTTGTCCTGCAGTTCTCTTGCATGAGCGTCCAGCTGCTGCAGCTGTTTGGAGCCCTCTGTCTGAGCTTTACGCAGCCGTGTAGCCGCATCAGATTCTGCCCGCAGTAACGCATTCGCCTCATCCAGCTGCCAGAGAGAGACACTGGTTTGTCATGGATAAATGACAGTATGCTACTAGGACCATTCTGTTACTTTATAACACATGAGAAAGACAAATAGCAACAGGTTTCTCCAGGAATACAGACCCATAATTCTGGGAACTTTACTTTTAAAAAACCGAATGTTGCTTTTAACAGACACTGTATTCCAAAGGACACAAAAGTATAAAATATTCACATACATCTTTTGTGAATCAATTCTTGAAAGAATTACTTGTCATTCAAACCATAAAAAAAATACCAAACAAACAAACAAATAAATATTTATGCATAAAACACACATTTGATATATTATATAAACTACAGTTCAAAAGTTTGGGATCGGTAAGATTTTAAAAACGTTTTTTTTTTTAAGAAAAAAATTCTTTAATCAAAAATACAGTAAAAACAGTAATATTGTGAAATATTACAATTTAAAACAAATATTTAAATATTTAAATAACTGTTTTCTATACAATATTTTAAAATGTCATTTATTCCTGGCAAAGCTGAATTTTCAGCATCATTACTCCAGTCTTCAGTGTCACATGATCCTTCAGAAATCATTCTAATATGCTGATTTGCTGTTAAAGAAACATTCCTTATTATTATCAATGTTGAAAACAGTTGTGCTGCTTAATTTTTGTGGAAAACCATTGCTGAATAGATTTATCAATTTATTTTTATTAATTTATCTTTGTTCAATAACAGTATTTTGCAGTAATTTCTTAAAAAAAAAAAAAAAATTTTAAAGAACGGAGTCAACGGACCCAAACCTTTTGAACAGTAGTATGTACAATATATAATGTATATGAGTCAAAATTGGCTAAGGGTTAATAATGGAACAACAGTTAAAAAGTGATTTTTTTTTCACAATTATTTAAAACAGGATCTGCATTTCCATGGGTTTAAATAAAAGATTTGTGTTATGAGAGAATAAAACTTCAAAACCACTCCTTTCCTGGTAAAAAAAAAAAGAAAAGAAAAAAAAGAAAAGAAAGTTTACTTGATTTTCAAAAGTCAACGAATTTGCGACAGCTGAATGTAACATTTTTGACAAGCCAAACATTGTCTCTTGAGTAACATGTAATTTGTTCAAGCCATGAAATAAACTTCATTCAGTAAAAATGGAACTTCACAAAAAGCATTTAGAACATCTCGAGCACATTTTATAATTACCCAAAAAACAAGCATAGTTCACCCCTCACGCACATTATCACGTCCGTCAAAAACTTTGTCTGGCTGTCGGTTGAAATATTACAACTAACATAACACACTCGTGGGCATCAATCACTTCACTGAATACTTGCCGGCTAAGAAATAATTATTACCTTACGATCCATCTGTTTTCAAATCCACATCATTTGAATATCACGACATCGATGTCTGTCAAAAAAATAACGTGCACAATACATGGTAGTATTTACGAGAAGCAGAGGTCCAGGGAGTACACGCATTTCCTGGAAAACCCACACTACCGGATGTTTTGAATGCGTTATCACTTTCCAAGAAGAGGGTGAAAATGGCAGCCTGAGCGGCTTCAACATGCTGTCTGTCAGAGATGATAACCTACCCAATACATAATTCATAATTGACTTTCATAAGCAAAGATTTGGGAAGTTTGATCATTATCTTCTCAGGTTAAGGCAATCATTTTTCCATGATTTGTTACATTTCTCATGATATTGCTGGTTGCGAAGAGATTTACACACAGCTTAAATCAAATCCAAGTTATAACACTTGAAGCCACAAATGAAGCCACTCAAAAAATGTTATAATCAAGACCATATGCTCTTGAATTATGAACCTGAATGACAGAGATAGCAAGTTTTCTGGATGTAATAGGCTGTCCTCAAACCCACAAACCTGTTTCTGCAAATGGATGTTCTTCTCATTGGAGATGTGCGAGTTCTGGTTTTTCTTCTTCATTTCATCCAGCTGATCCCTCAGACTGTTCACTTCATTCTCCAGGCAGCGTTTGCGGTCGGCTTCACTCTCCGCTCTGCGGTGACTCTCTACGCTCTTGTGCTGCAGGAGAGCTTTCTCTCTCTCCAGCTGTCTCAGAGACGTCTCCAACACTTTTCTGCCATTTATCTATAAACACATGTGCAAAGCACCAATGTAATGTAAATGTAAACATCCACAAACACACAAAAAAAACATTGTCAAATAGACTAAACCCTGGCAGTTGAACATCCATATCCATTTGGACCAGAGAACTACATGTATGTCGTGATTGATGCAGTAAGATCACTGTATATTCCTACACACAACTTTGCTGAAGTTCCAGATGAGACACCCACTCACCTCTTCATCGAGCTCTTTGGTGATCTTTTCTAGGCGGCTGCAGTTGCTTCTGAATTTTTGCTCCAGCTCATCTTTGGCCTGCATTTCAATATTGAGCTGCTCTTCTAGAGAATGAAGTTTCTTCTGGAGCTGAGTGGAAAATAAAGCGATCTTTATTTAATATGTCATCAGTCTCTTAAAATAATAAATTACCTAATAAGCTGTGTATTATGCAGAGAGACTGAACACTTACTGCTAAATTGTCCTGTGGGTAAAAAAAAAAAAATGAAAAGATTAGTTACAACCAAAGTCACAAGAAGCACTAATCAGTTTAGTCCTGCCTCCAAAAAGCTTCAGGTTTTTTCCAAGTCTAATATGAAGTCTCTAACCAGAGTCAACTGTATGAGGTAAATCCAGTCTCTAAAGAGCATAAAGCAGTTAAATTAAAATAAGCTGACGAAGGTAGGAATGTGTCCGTGTCGTACCTCTCTCTTAGATACTGGGAGATCATTTTTCATTGCTGAACTGTTAACGGCATTCAACAACCTGCACAAAAACACACCAGATTATCTGTGACAGTTATTATTAACTGGTTTTGCTTCAGAAAATCAAGTGGAGATCCAATACCAAGAAATAGTTTAGTGTACAGAATTGACAAAAACAGAAATCTCTTACTGGTCTTCTTTAAAGTAGGTGAACCCTACGAACGGAAGCTGATTGCCAACAAAGGCTTTGGGTGTAGGAAAGGTCTCCACTTCTCCTTTATCCTCCTCTATCTCATCAAAATTACTGGTGTCTATGTCACTGCTCAGCTCTGGAACCACAGGGGCTGCAGCTGGGGAGAGAACGGGGGGAAAAACGGTTCTATGTGTGAGTAGAGATGAAGCTAACATTGCTCAAAAATTAACATCCCGCTTACAGGCTTGTTTTGGTTTCATTTTGGTAACACTAGAAATACGAATGTGTAATGAGCACAGCTATTATAGTTATGGAACTTTTTCATTTTTATTACCTTTTCTATGTCAGTGTAGTGTGAAATGTGTATGACATGTATTTGAATTCTAAAATCTGTGGTAAAGTGGGGAAAGCAGGGGTTTTACTCACTCTCTCTAATGGTGCTGAAGGTCCACTGGTCGTTTCTAAAGAAAGGATTTCTTTTAATTTCTTCTACGCCATTTCGGCCCAGGCGAATCTCCCTACCAAATTCAAACATCCACAAACACAAAAGAAGACAGAACCCTGCCAGTTGAACATCCATATCCACATAGACCAGAGAACAACATGTATTTTACATCTGTGCATGTAAAAGGTCACCTGTCAGTTAGGAAGGCACAGATGATGTTTTTGGCTTCTTGAGAGATATCAACGTCATCAGGGAAGTTAAGAGAGTTCTTATGGTCCATAATCTTACTGTAGGTCCCCACCAAAGAATCGGCATAGAAGGGTGTATCACCTACGCACACACACACACACACATTTATCTAATTTAATAAACCAATACAACAGATGTATCATTTAGACAAACACACAAATTCCTGACTCACCAACCAACATCTCATAGATAAATACTCCCACCGACCACCAGTCACACTCGCGTCCGTAGTATCCGTCCCCTCCCTGAGACTTGAGAACCTCTGGCGAGATGTAATCAGGGGTTCCAACCGCAGTGTCACAATGAACCATCCCCGTCTATAATCAATCAACCAATCTATGGGTTAAAGGATGCCATCTATCTATATATCTATATCTATATATATATCTATATATATATATATATATATATATATATATATAGATAGATATAGATATATATAAACTCTACACAGCAATATAAACAATGTATAATAGTGTTTACACTGAACCTGAGTGAATTTTAAAAAAAAAGGTGAGGGTGTAGTACTGTTTCTGTACTGTAGATGGCACTGTAATATCACACAAACAGTATGTCCAGCTTTGGCACTCATGGGCAGGGGCAGAATTCAACCAGGAATATTGGGGGGGTGCTACATTACATTTACATTTATTCATTTAGCAGACGCTTTTATCCAAAGCGACTTACAAATGAGAACAATAGAAGCAGTTAAACTAACAGTAGGACAACAATACGTAAGTGCTTTAACCCCTCTCAGTTTAATTTTAGTGCAGTTTTTTTTTTTTTTTTTTTTTTTTTTTTATAGAATAGAATAGAAGAGAAAGCGTTAATTCTGAATCAAGTGCTGCCGAAAAAGATATGTCTTCAGCAGTTTCTTGAAAGTGGCTACTGACTCAGAAGCTCTGGTTGAGTTAGGCAGATCATTCCACCAACAGGGAACAGCCATGGTAAAGGTCCGAGAAAGAGATTTTGTGCCTCTTTGAGATGGTACCACAAGACGACATTCGCTAGCAGAGCGCAGGTTTCTGGATGGCACATAAGTCTGAAGTAATGAGTTTAGGTAAGAGGGAGCAGTGCCAGTGGTTGTTCTGTAGGCAAACGTCAGTGCCTTGAATGAGCAATAAAAGCGACAGAAATGGCTCAAATATGTAAAAAGTGAGACAAACAACATGTCCTTGAAGTGAATTTCATATACTGGTATGTTATATAACATTTGATGTATTTCATAACATTCTATTCTAGGCCTATCTACTTTGAGTTCAGTGCCCCTGCAGACACAGTAGCTATGAAGTATCTACCATCTCAGAGGTCATTGTTGTTGAATGAATAGCTGTTGTTGAATGAATAGCTAATGTGTAATGTAGTTACATGTAATGTGGTTCATATGTAAAAGACAAAAAAACAACAACTTGAAAACACTAAAGGTGAATAACAAATACAGCAAACTTAAGACTTAATACAGCAAATATATCAAAATCCACTGATAATATACAGTAGAGATCTCAGCAGACTATGATTTCAAATGTATCCTAGCAAAGTTTATTATAACTCATATAATTATAATGTTCTGCACATTTAAGGCTACTTTTGTATTTGATGTGGTGGTAGTTTAGGACAGTGGTTCTGAGGGCTCAGCAAACTTTCAAGGATGATTTAAAGCAGCACTCAGTAAGAATTCCGTTTTTGTCAAACAGCGACCCCTAGAGTCGCTGTGGAGCACTTGTACTGTCGTGAATAGCACTCACGCAGAGATGGCTCGCACTCACGGCCGGATCCCCTCCCCCTGTACACTGGTACCTGTTCAGTAGGATGGACGCTGTAACGAGTGGAAATAAGGTATGGCCCCTTTAAGAGCTGCGCGCTCTTAGCTTTCGGTCCCTCCATTGACAGCTACACAAATGACACTTTGATGCTTCAAAAAGTTCATAAAGAGATCGTAAAACTAATCCATATGAATTGAGCCGTTTAGTATGGTTTAGTGAAGAGACTCGGCCGCTTTATATGAAGAACAGATTAAATTTAGGCTTTTATTCACATATAAACATTCATCAACGCACACATCAGTTTCTGGTAAACGGAAGCTCAAGCATGTTAGCTTGACGTGTGAGAACCAATGAGGTTCATTCTTGTGTTACGAGCTTCCGCAAGAGGTTTGTTCTCGCACGTCAAGCAGGTTTGGTTGAGCTTCTGTTTATGTTCACTGATCAATGTTAATATGTGAATAAACGCCTAAATTCAATCTGTTCATCATTTAAAGTAGTGGTTCTCAACGGGGGCGGTACCGCCCCCCAGGGGGCGTTCAGAGAACAACGGGGGGCGTTAGACGCAAGAGTCTTGAAAGGGGGGCGTTCAGGTGTTAATGGGGGGCGTTCACGAGTAACGGAAATTTGTGTTCATTTACTGTGATTCATTTTAAGCATTTAGTAATTTATTTGTAATAAACACTTTAAGTGGGCTATTAAAAAAGTGTTAGGACCATATATGTTAAATTATGTTGTAAAACATATGCGTAGATTGTGATGTCATATTGTGTGTGCGCGCACGCCTATGGTGCGCGTGAAAGAAAACGTCAGCAGCGCTCAAATAAAAAAAAGAAAATCATTCGTCCGCGGCCGTTCTAGCCTACTCCTGACCGCAAGTCCACCGTCAGTATACTAGCAGGTTTTTTGTGTTCATTTCTATTGCATTACGATTGAAAGCAGTTTCAATAATGTCAAAAATATAATGTGCAGTCAAGTTCGGGTGTGAATGCTGTTTAAATGAGTGTTCTCACCGACACGCTTGTTGTGATTCTTCTTCCAGTTTAATGTACATGTAGCCTAAGCTATGTATCGTTACTTTTGCAACGACTATATTATTTTTCCAGTTATAGACCAGCGCTCTGACTAGAATCCAGCGCTGGCTAGAATCTGCATTCACGCGCTCAAACATGTGTTTCGCGCCGACAACAATCCAGCGCTGGCTAGAGTCACGCAGCGGAGGAATGGAAAGTTGACATGCCATTAAAAAGTATTGACTTAAGTATTGAAACACTTCTATTTTTTCAAATATTTTCAATAAATCATGTTCCCATTTACTCCGGCGACGAATTTCAAAATTAAACCAAATTCTATTTATAAGGTAAAACTTTAAATTTTTTAGGCATTAACTAATTCCAATGCCTAATGCCAAAATGTTTTCTTTGTTCACCAAGTAATTTACTGGTCAGGCATTATTGTTAACTCAATTTGAAAATGACAATTTGATGGATAATTTTTATATTATATTAATATTTAAATATATTCTGCAATCACATTTTGGTAATGTAGGCTATTCATTCCGCCATCACATCTGAGAGCGAAACGCTGCTTGGGTAACGTTAGTTTCAAGATATAAAAACAATTAATAATACAATAATAATTGAATTGTTCGTGTGTTTATTCTTGTTAGAAGATTTTTCTTTTTACTGATTATGAAAACAAATTAATCACGACAAACCAAATTAATTGTAATTGTATTAATTATACCTGATACCAAGGTATTTTAGGCCTACAATTTTAACATAATTTTTCATGAAAAATCATGATTGTATATTTATTTTTAAGTAAGGTTAATGTAAGCAGCTTCTTGCAATACTCTCCTAAATGCTAATAAAACCTACGTGCAAACATTACCGCTTTAATGACTGTCCTTTATTTTTCAGTGCATTTGTTTTATAATATATGGCTATTTATGTCATGGGATTAATATAATATAACTATTATTATGTAGTAGTGTAATGTAGACAAACACAACTAAAAGAGGTTTGAATTTTTCTTTGTTTAATTTGCACACTGAATATGGGTTGGAGCTTTTAATTTTGAACTCTCAAAGTGCACCAGATTGATGCATTTAACATTAAAATGCACACATTTTTCTTACGGGGGGCTTGCCCCCCGAACCCCCCTAAAAGGCCAGAGGTTCACCCACCACAGATTTACCAAAAATCCTGTGAGAAACACTGCTATTGCTATTCAATGCAGTTTATAGCTTGTTTTTTGGATTAATCGCTGTGGAGTATAGTTCGATTGTATTAATAAATGACAATTTTGTACTTATTTCATCTGTTACTCGTTCCTGCTCGCTCATTAGTTTGGGGGTGGGGGGCGGTCGGGGACCTGGATATTGGATAGGGGGCGCTGGCCCAAAAAAGGTTGAGAACCACTGATTTAAAGCGATAGTCTCTTCAGAAAATGTTGACTAATTCGCTCAATTCATATGCATTAGATTTACGATCGCTTTATGAACTTTTTGAAACATCAATGTCAAAGTAATTAATCACAGAATTTTCATTTTTGGGTGAACGATTCCTTTAATCTTTAATCAACATAAACGGAGTATTTTTAAAGTAAAACAGCTTTTTAGCTCCAGTATGACCTCTGAAACCACCTGAGGTCTTCCTCATTCAGAGATAAAGGAATGAGAGGAAGGCTCAGTTTTTCTTTGGTCCCTTGAGTTTGGACAAGAACTGGCATGTGCTCAAGGTATTTATCATGCAATTACATCCAGGAGTGAGCTAGAAATCCCTGCGCTCAGGGTGAAATGCTTGGTCAGAAGTTGACCAGAGAGAGCCTGCAGTTTTCACAGAGCCTGTGAACAGCCTACAAAACATTTTTGTATTGTAATAACTGGTTGACCCCTCACCCCATCCATTTTCATGCAGGTCCCAAAGTCGGCAAGTTTGAGGTGTCCGTTGCGGTCCAGCAGCATGTTGTCTGGTTTGACGTCTCGGTGAATAAAGCCCATGGAATGAATAGCGTCCAAAGCCAACACAACCTCGGCAGTGTAGAACTTTGCCCACTTCTCTGGAACGTCGTATGTGCTGGTGAGATTGACTAGATCTCCTCCTGGCATGTATTCCATTACCATGTAGAGAGAACGGTCATCCTGGAAAGCACAGCACAGCTGAGGAGAAGATGAGAAAGAATCGAGAAAAGAGGAAAAAAGAAAATATATGTTTATTTATCTCTGTAGTCCGACATTGTGTATGTGCTCAAGCTAGAGATGCACTGGCATGATATTTCTGGTCCAATAAAGATAGCACATAATTTAACTTTTAACATTTTAACTTGAGCAGCTAGCTAATTAAAAAACAGCAACACTCGAGTGAAACAAAATAGTTGTTAAATAAAAGCTTAAAATCAGAATGACTGACTGACTCTTAAATAATGCTTTTAAATTTGCTGAAAAACAAAGCATCCTGTTTCATTATTTAAATATGATCATGATAATCTTAAGAAATCAGTAAAAAGAAAAGAAAAAAAAGACTACTGTTTTGGGTCGGTAAACATTTTTTTAAAAAATGTTTTTGAAAGAAGCCTCATGTTCACCATGGCTGCTTTTATTTGATTAGAAATACTGTGAAAAAGGTAATATTGGGGATATTATTACAATTTATGTATGAATTCTCTTTATATTACATGATTTCTTTCTGAAATATTTCTAATATGCTGATTTGGTGCTCAATAAACATTTATTATTATTATCAATGTTTAAAACAGTTGTGGTTTAATATTTTTGTGGAGACCGCAATGTATTTTCTAGGCTTCTTTATAACAATGCAAAAGACTTTACTGTCACTTTTAAACAATTGAATGTGTCCTTACTGAATTAAAGTATAAAATAAAATCTTACAGACTCCAAACTTTAGAATGGTAGTGTACACACATATTGGATAGTCATGTGATATTTAATGTTTGGAAAGAGCACATTCGTTTTACGCATATCAAACCATAGAGAGTATTTGTATATGAAAAATCCCTGCTGCACATTTAAGGCGCACACGTTTGTGAGGAGAAAAAAAACTAGATGTCAGCACATAATACCTGTACGACCCATGGGCTGTCGGCAAATGCCATGATGTCACGTTCCTCCCAGAAGAAGGCAGAATCTGAGCGTTTGATCATTTCAAACTTACTGAGCACCTTCATTGCGTACACCTTCTGAGAGGCCTTATGCCTAACCTACACAAACACATCATAACAAAAAACACATCACATACCTTCTGTGAGACTTAGGCTAATTCATTACTAACACACTCATGGACCAACATTTGCAATTTCTGTCAGATCTTGTGCATCGCTCCCAAAACGATTTAAAAATACCACCAATGAACACTCTGTGAGAGGCTGTTTTGCCTTCGACACAGACGGCCACATTTTAAAGCACCCTCTGTTGTTGTGCTTTAGGTTCAGTGCACCCACACAGCCCCTGTCAGACAACTGACAGAGGAGAATACTGGGTAATCATGTTGTTTGTGTCTGCAGGCTTGTTCAGACTCATCCCCACTGCATCTCTCCCCTGACTTTCACAAAACACACACCCAGAGTGACGACACAATACAAAACTACACATGGTCTCTGTGTTGATACATCTGACATGTAAATATACAATTACATGGGGTCATTTAACACTTAACAGGAAGGACACAGAACTGCTTGCAGCATTTGGTATAACTGTTCACACTTAACACATTCATACAGACAATTACACACTACATTTATTTAAAGTGTGGCAGCTAATAGATTAAATAATTGCAATTTACACTCACCGGCCACTTTATTAGGTACCCCATGCTAGTAACGGGTTGGACCCCCTTTTGCCTTCAGAACTGCCTCAATTCTTCGTGGCATAGATTCAACAAGGTGCTGGAAGCATTCCTCAGGGAGTTTGGTCCATATTGACATGATGGCATCACACAGTTGCCGCAGATTTGTCGGCTGCACATCCATGATGCGAATCTCCTGTTCCACCACATCCCAAAGATGCTCTATGGGGTTGAGATCTGGTGACTGTGGAGGCCATTTTAGTACAGTGAACTCATTGTCATGTTCAAGAAACCAATTTGAAATGATTAGAGCTTTGTGACATGGTGGAAGTAGCCATCAGAGGATGGGTACATGGTGGCCATAAAGGGATGGACATGGTCAGAAACAATGCTCAGGTAGGCCGTGGCATTTAAACGATGCCCAATTGGCACTAAGGGGCCTAAAGTGTGCCAGGAAAACATCCCCCACACCATTACACCACCACCACCAGCCTGCACAGTGGTAACAAGGCATGATGGTTCCATGTTCTCATTCTGTTTATGCCAAATTCTGACTCTAACATCTGAATGTCTCAACAGAAATCGAGACTCATCAGACCAGGCAACATTTTTCCAGTCTTCAACTGTTCAATTTTGGTGAGCTCTTGCAAATTGTAGCCTCTTTTTCCTATTTGTAGTGGAGATGAGTGGTACCCGGTGGAGTCTTCTGCTGTTGTAGCCCATCCGCCTCAAGGTTGTGCGTGTTGTGGCTTCACAAATGCTTTGCTGCATACCTCGGTTGTAACGAGTGGTTATTTCAGTCACTGTTGCCCTTCTATCAGCTCGAACCAGTCTGGCCATTCTCCTCTGACCTCTGGCATCAACAAGGCATTTCCGCCCACAGAACTGCCGCTCACTGGATGTTTTTTCTTTTTCGGACCATTCTCTGTAAACCCTAGAGATGGTTGTGCGTGAAAATCCCAGTAGATTAGCAGTTTCTGAAATACTCAGACCAGCCCTTCTGGCACCAACAATCATGCCACGTTCAAAGTCACTCAAATCAACTTTCTTCCCCATACTGATGCTCGGTTTGAACTGCAGGAGATTGTCTTGACCATGTCTACATGCCTAAATGCACTGAGTTGCCGCCATGTGATTGGCTGCTTAGAAATTAAGTGTTAACGAGCAGTTGGACAGGTGTACCTAATAAAGTGGCCGGTGAGTGTATATGTCTAGTTAACCATTCAAACCTGCTCATATTTGCCTTAATATGTATATTGTGCTTTCAAAATGTGATGGATACAGGAGCATATAATGTTCTATTAATGCCACAGATTGATTTAACAGTATAACTTATGTGTGCTTTTATACAATTGCTGAGTTTTGATCATTTAATTACATCATATAAAGACTCTCTAATGTATTTTACCAGGGTATCTGCAGGGTTTACTTTTTATAATCAAATTTAAGGCTTTTAAGACCTGCACAAATAAAATTAATAATGTATGCATAGGAGGACAATGTTTATGGTAATATGATATCCTAAACCATAAAATGACTGTAAAAGCCACAATTTAAATAACTTTATAGTTCAAGAACAGGTTTGGACAAAAACAAAAAGTTTTATAAAATGATAAAACAGCCCTTTAAACAATTCTATGCATGTATATACACACACACACTGTATACTGTGTGTGTGTGTGTGTGTGTGTGTGTTCGTGTAGATTTTCAGAATGCACATTTGCTTCTTTTTGATCCACCAGTTATCAACACTGTCTATGCTGCATAAAAATACAGGTCGATTTTGCTGTGAGCTGAATGAAAATGCAAACCATGAGCCTGTAGAAAGCACAACAGAGACATGCATTTAATTTGAACATTTAATTAAATCATAGCCTTTTGAAGTTTATTAATCAAAGTAAGTTTTTCAAACCACATTTAAGACCTCTTGAAATGATAATTAAGAATTTTCTTGTCCCATTTAAGAAATTTAAGATTTTTATGTCCTTAAATTTGTTCAAACTGAATTTAAGTTCTTTTAAAGGACCAGCGGGGACCCTGTTTTACTTCCGTTAAAAGTCCCATCTAGGTCTGATCTATAAATAAATAGCCTTAGCACTAATTTACTCAAACTAGCTAAAGAATTATGACATCAGACAGAAGAGAAAGATACAGTTGGAATGTAAAATTAGGTAAAACTGTTCAATTTAAAGCTGCAGTGAAAAAAAGCATTGCAGTAAATCGCTCTGATTAAATCTAACGATCGCTTATCGTATCACGTCAAACTGTGCAAATTATACTTTGCTGATGTTGTTAACATTAACATTAACGATTTGAGAACATTGCGTGACTACATTTAATGCCCTTCCGATATTTATCCTTGTATTTGAATGGGCCTGGTTGCAGTCTCTTTTTTTCTGAAGCCACTCTGAAGTCCGAAGTCTTTTGCGTTTTACAACGGGTGAATCTCTAGTTGTCACTGGTGATTGTCGTTTGAACCTTTCTAGATCCGCCATCAAATTGATAAGTTTAATTATATCAAGTGCTGTGAGAAAAGGCTCTAAATCTCCACCTCCAGCATCCTCACACGCAATATAGCCTACTAGCCGAAACTCCTTCTTTATGTGTACAGATGTGACGTAATGACGCAAAGACATGCTCGAATTTCCCGCAGAAATCCACCAGTACCACTGGAATTAAAAACATTATCCAAAAATTATTTTGGATAAATTTTAACCCCAAAACGGACTGCAGCTTTTACAACATTTAACATATTTATTCTTGTAAGTTCTCTTAAAGAGAACCGGAAGAACCACCGTGAACCGGAAGTTGTGACCGACTTCAGTGTTGTGACGTTTTTTCTTAGTAAAACGGAATATTGAAGGAGAAAAATACAGGCAATGGCGTGTTTTTTCCCCGCTAAGAACTGATTGGATCTAGAAAAGTGGGCGTTCAATTCAGCTCGCTGTCAAAGCTCACAGCAGACCATTGGAGAGGATGTTCAAACTGACGTCATCAGAGAAGGAAGGCCATTCCAGAGGCCAAAATACAAGATTACAAAAAAAAAAAAAAAAAAATGTTTTTTTGGTGTGTGAATCAACTTGCACGGATGAATTGTTCACCACAAGACAACTAACAAAACACTAACAAAGTAAATCAGGTCAATTTTGATTTAATATCAACACTTTTGAATGCACATACATATTATCCTGAAATTCTCTCACACAAACACACTCACCAACTGGACTTCTCCGAATGCTCCTCTACCGATCACCTTCACTCGGTCAAAATCCTCTGGCTTCATCTGCAGCTCTCTTGTTTGGCCCATGACCTTCTCATCTGTACACAGAACACATCAAAATCACATTTCCTTGGTCATGTCATGATTGAAGAACTAGAATTTGTTTTCTGGTGATCTGTCAGGTCTGTAAATGGTAATGATAGTTACTACTGTACTAAGTACCTGAAGTGTTTCCAAATATTTATGAGTAAATTCTGTGAACTGTAGGCCTACATCTCATTTGCTATTTTTATATTATCTTATATACAAACACATTTGAATTATCATCGGCCTATGGCCATAATGGTTTCTAGATACAGCCATT
Organism: Rhinichthys klamathensis goyatoka; assembly: GCF_029890125.1. NCBI lineage: Eukaryota > Metazoa > Chordata > Actinopteri > Cypriniformes > Leuciscidae > Rhinichthys > Rhinichthys klamathensis. The sequence goes on along the minus strand of NW_026607005.1, from coordinate 79,942 downwards.
GGCAACTGAAAAACCCAGAATGTTCTACCACTACTAAACAATGCCCAACAAAAATACCCTCACACACATTTTCAGTATTGTAAAGTTTAGTAGTTATTCATTAAAATATTGAGGACATCAACATCAGGAATGACAGTTATCAAAGGCCAGTAGAGAGGGTACACGGTCTGGATGAGAGGACTGTTGAGTCACACTCTCTCATCCAAACCACACATTATAACATTCGTACAGCCCTATGGTCTCCATGACAACAAGCATAGTCAAGAACAAAATCGGGACAGAATGTGATAATTAGTGAAAAGTTTAACAGCGCATAAATAGAGCAAACAGACACAGATGCGTTCGCACAGGCACTGAATTCAAACAAATATCAAAGATCACTTATGACAACAAACTGAATATTAAAGTCATTGAATCATTCATTTAAACCGATTTTTTTTTTAAATAATTCATTCAAATTAAACATTTTAAATGGACGGCAGCAATTAACATTTTGTCAGAACCTAAATTACACGTTTTGTTGTCTGTTCAGAATTGTGGGAGATTCGTGATCTCCATCCTCAATTTATCTCGAATCGTGCAGCTCTAGTATGTGTTGACAGTTAATTATTTATGTGATGAGCTTCTGTGTTTTAAAGTGAGGGATTTAGATTAGGAAGAGCCACTCAAAACATTTCAATTCATATAAATGCTGTTGACGTTGTAGCAGGAAGCAGCCTCATTGTAAAACATGATGCCACCATTAAGTATTTCCTTTACCCACAGAATAACACAGAACAACAATCAGAGAAAATCTGAGGTCTCTTAAAAGCAGATACTCACATCTGTTCAAGAAGGTCTCAATGTTCTTATTTTTACGTAAGGCCGGAGAGTCCAGATCTAAAACCAGGGCATTCATGGAGTCCTGAAACAGAAACACAAACACTTTGAGTGAAACAATAAAATAATGGCCTCCATGCAAATAATATTCATGGAAAATGAACATGTCTGTTTTTCTTAGAAATTTCTTACAAGATTTTCAGAAATTTCTATTCATGATTGATTCCACCCATTTTCACAATGCTTCTTATTTATTTTGACCTTTGTCAACCTAAAGCTAAAATTGTTGCTTTCTACCTGATGAACTTTCATTATTGATTTGGCCATTTGGCCAATTTTCAGGGGTAGCTTAACAGATGTGGTTAATTTGCTCCTAGCATCCCATCCGATATATATATATATATATATATATATATATATATATATATATATATATATATATATATATATATTTATACACAATCAGAATTGGTACATGAAATGACAGGCATTTTATATAATTAATTGTAGCTAAACACAATTTAACAATTCAGAAAACTAATCCCATCTGGTTACTGCTTTGGAAATGTCTATCTGTGTGAGAAGACATGGGCAAACAAACGCTATCGAGTGATATCTCTTATTTAAGCTCTGAGTGGAATTAGCTACAGGCATACTTCAAGGACAGGAAGTTAAATGGCTAGGCAGAACTTCCAGCCTGAAGAAATCTTAAGATTGATAAGTCATAAAAGTCAGTAGATAATAAAAGAACATTCACTTCTGCTGATGTAGCCGAAGTCATAAATAAAAAAATAAAAAAATTTAACTGCCTTTGTTACCCAGAACACAGTTCACCTTTTTTGGGCATCTGGATGATGTCCTGTCCTGAAGGAATGCAGCGTATAATGAACGGAAATGCATTTAAAATAATTAAGCAGATGTTGAGACCACCAGAGCCATAGATTTGTTTCTGCACATGCAGACTGAGGTGACGGCCGGCGGTTACTGCACTGCTGCGCTTGTAAAGTGATTTGAAGCAAGACCAGGTCTGTTGTGACCGACATACCAGGCATGGTCTCGCTGGAAACCCTTACCGGAAAAGCAGTCGGAATGTCCAACGGCCACACCTCTCCCCCTCCTCTCCATTTTCACTCTCTCTCCTGCCCTGCCTTCAACTCCCAAAAAGTTCTCTACCCTTACTGCACATTGCACAATGTGAAATCTTATGGACTTCTCTAAGTGCATCTGTTCTCTCACTTGACTCTATAGTACTCTATCAGATATAACTAACAATGTGAACATAACATTAATTTTAATGCATTTTTTAATTGGCATTTAAGTCATATAAATACTGCACCAGTAGGTCAGTTTTGCAACATGTCATGACTTGCGAGTACCAGTACAATGAGTGTGCTTTCATGCAAGCACTTTTGGTGCACACCTGATTTCAGAGTCCGTTCGTTCGTTTGAATGAGAGCTGCCCGATTCTGGATCATTTGAGAATCACTTTTTTTTTTTTTTTTCAAATAGAGATTATGATTCTGAACAGAGACCTAAACAAAGTAACATGTAATTTACCAGAGGTTCTGACAAAATGTTAATTGCTGCAGTCTATTTAAAAAGTTTAATTAATTTGAATGAATTTTTTTTTTTAAATCGGTTTGTATGAATGATTCAATGACTCACTTATAAATACTTGTTTCTTTGCTGGATGAATAATTAATTGAAAAATAATTTTTTAACAGTCACTTGTTACCATCTAGTGGTGTAATGATGTAAATCAATGCAATCGTAATTTGAATCATTAATCACAAAAGGCGTCTATTTTGATCACGATCGGAGATTTATACGCGTTTTATTCGTGTTTATATATGAACAATAAACTTTTATCCCAGTAATTCTGTAATAATTCTGTAAAAACGAAGAAACAACAATACTGTGTGGTTGAAAAGATTGATTTTCTATAGTAATAAAACTCATTTAGTTCAGTTAGAGAACAGACACTACAATTAAAAACTGAACATGTCCGCTCAATTCAGCGTGATCTGAATGAGAGTCGCAGCACAGTCTAGCAGCAGAAGTCAGATTTAATTTATCACGTGACGAGAGTGAGGCGAGCTGACTGACAAGACGGAAAATTTGGTTTCAAAGCGAAATGTAATTTGGCAATATTTTGCATTTAAACCCAATGCTAATAGGGAACCTGCAAATGGTTAGATGTGTTTTTCACTAAGAATAATAATGAACCCACCATTCAAGCAATTGCTGGGCCCGAATTGCCGCTAATTCGGGTCCACGGGCGCGGAGCAGTGCAAGCATTTTCAGTTTATTACTATGGAAGTTAAGCTTTACGCTTGCACAACTTCCATTGGAATTAATTGAAATTGCTCGCTCTGCTCCACGCCACTGGACATGAATGCAGGTGCGGCCGTGTGCATTTTACTTTCGTTTTCAAATGGTGAGCACCGTAAGAGACTTAACTAAAACTTTGAACTTGAAAGTGCGCAGTGATGCCTGAAATCACTTTTTGAAAATACAGTTACAGTATTTTACAGTTAATATTGAGCGCATCCACATCGGGAGTTACATATTTAGACAAGCACGGTCAAGTTCACGTGCGCATTCACGTGCAGATGTTGTGATATTAATTTTATGTTGTATATCTCTGAATAATCTCATATAGGATGTGTTTGGTTGAGTTTATTAACTTGCTAACAAAGCGCTTCAGTTTGGTGTTCATTCACTCTCCAGCCTCAACTCAAATGGCAATGTCCGGCGGCAACATAACATTTTCTGGCTAGCATGTAACTTCCAAGACCACTTGCATTTGCATCCGTTTGAGCAGATACAAGTTGTAATGTTACGCTTATGTTGTGATTAATCTCATACAGGGTATGTCATAGTTTACCGGGCTTCAGTTTACTGGTGTTCATTCATTCTTCAGCTTCACCTCATGCAGCTATTCCTTTAAGATGTCCCAAGACCGTTCAAGCTGGCAGTTATTAAGCCTCCCATTCAGAAACCACAACTAGATCTAAATGAATAGGCAAATTACAGACCCATTTCAAATCTTCCATTTATGTCTAAAACACTAGAAAAAGTTGTCCGCTTAATTGTGCTCCTTCCTGCAAAATAACTATATCTATGAAAAATTTCAGTCAGGATTATACAAATGACTTTCTTCTGGCTTTTGACCAAGGCTGTATCTGAATACTAGTTTTACTTGATCTTAGTGCTGCATTCAACACTATAGATCATAACATTAGATCAACTACAAAATTACACTGGCATTGGGACAGGCATTAAGGTGGTTTAAAATTAACCATTTTGTCTATTTAAACGGGAAAAAATCTAAGATAAAGCCGGTAAGTAATGGAGTGCCACAAGGACCTGTGTTAGGCCCTCTGTTATTTTCAATATACTGCATGCTGCCACTTGGTAATATTATAAGAAAACGTGGAATTAGTTTCAACTGCCGATGATACTCAGCTGTTTTTCATCAAGACCAGATGAAATCTGTAATTTATCCAAGATGACAGAGTGTGTTAAATATATAAAACATTGGATGACCAGTAGTTTTCTTCTATTAAATTCAGATAAGACTGAGATATTACATATAGCACCAAAAACCTGTACACAGAATTTCTTAGAATACAATTTGCATTTAGAAGGAATGTACTGTTACTTCATCCTCAGGGGTCGGCAAGTAAGTTCGGCAAAAAAAAAAAAATCACCAATAGATAACAGGCCAGAACATAGTCAACGGATAATTTAAGAAATTAATTGATGAAAAATGCAACTAGAATTGTCAAATCAATCAATTGTCAATTGATCAAATGCACAAATGATTATCTTTGCTCAAAATGTTATGAACAGCAGCTACGCTAATTATTTACCATTTGCTTCTCGGGATGCCCATCCTGAGGTAACTAGAGACTACACGCCAGCTCCAGTTTGGATCCAGCCTCTTACGAAGACTGGTGACCCAACACCTGTGAAGAGATGACTCCAACTGCTGCCAGGGACGCCAACTCTGAACCAACATACACCAATGCAAAATTTTCTATATATTGTAATCATTGTTCACAACTTGTAATAATTAATTTAATTAGTTCAATTTTTTCCTAAAATTAATACATGATGTTAGCTAACTACATGATTTGTATTATCTTAGAACTGTACATTTCTGTACTGAGATATGGACATTACTTAGACAGTCACGTCTGACAACAGATCACTCTAAATTGTAATGTAGACACATGCATTTACAGCTGCTTTAAAACGATGTATTGTGAAAAGCGCTATACAAATAAATCTGAAATTCAAATTGAAGAGTTCTTTTCTTTCTTTTTTTATTGATGCATTATTGATAATCTAGCAGTGTTATTTTTACTAGCCATATTTTGATTAATTTTCAGAACACCGTTTTAATTCAAATATTTAAGTTATCGCCACGACGGACACGCCCCGCCACTGAGTACTTGTTTTTGAGACCTATCAGTAATAGAAAAAAACCTTGTTAAAAATGCCCATACCCTGGTTCTCTGCTTCCACACTCCAGTCCACACAAACACTTGGATATGCGCACATTTATCTTCTAGGTTAACGTTAGTGAGCGACCATGAACACAAAAAGTACATTGCACCTAACAATTTATTTTTATGCAAGTACAATATAGTTAAAGACACCTAATATTAAGTGGGACCATTAATTATTTATAAAAATAAAAAAATAAAAAAAATTACTGTTGGCAAAAGAAAACATGCAGGCGATTCAGAGTCGGTTCTTTGAATGAATCAGTCAAAAAGACTCAAAGTTTGAATCAATTCAACTACTCTGGGTTACACTTTAGTTTAAGGAGTCATTGTTATTTGTTACAGTGTAAATATATAAGTACTGAGTAATAATAATTAACAACATGTATTTACCATGTAATTCTGCATAATTTATTGTTATCACTGTGGTAAGTAGGCTACATGTAACATATGTAACAATGACACTGTAAAATAAAGGGTTACCCTGCTATAACATATTCAACATGTGACTATTCTGCTGAACTCTGCAGGAAACACTGCGTTGCATCATGGGACAAGAGCAGACATATGATGAACTCCTGTGCGTGTCCGTTATATTTCACCATATCAACACCCTATTTCCCAGTATAGGGCACTTCAAATATAAAACTTCTATTTAAGGAAAAACACACTGTCTATCTCAAAGCACGCACAGACAGGAAATGACACCTGCCACCAGAGGCTCCAGTGAAACTGCTGTAGTGTCACGGTGCAGTTTAGAGATGACATCATTTCTTCCTGTGGCCCCGTTCTCCTATACAGTCATCAGAGACATGAAACAGAACATACCAAAACACACCAAAGTAAACATTTAAAACATGAGGATAGTGTGAGTGCTGAAAAGCCCACTCCTCAGGCCAGAAATACAAGGGGCCACCGTTACTAGACGACCCATGAACACACATGCAGACCACCTGTACAAACACCAACATACGTCAACCACACGTCAACCACACTGGATCTTCAGGTTAAATCTGCAGCTCCATTTTCAATCCAACATATGAAGAATTTCAACTGCTTTTGTCTCTGCATTGCTTAAAGTTTAACCTGAAAGTGTGTCATTTTTGCACCACTCATGTGCCATTTTGCACATTAACCTGAGACAAGCATTTTAACACTTAAACTTTAACTCAAAGTTCTTACAGAGCTGAACAAACCTCTGCTGACATGCAAAAGGTTAAACTTGACCATCTCATTTCAGGTCTGCAGGCAAAGCAAAGGCTAAAAATTAAATATAAAAATTAAATTAAATTAAATTTCAAAAGCAATATGGGTTGCACAGTCCATTTTATGTTCACTTTAAATAATTAATTCTGTTTTATGATTATACCTTGTTGTTGACTGAGGGCATTTTTACACTGGCAGTTTAGTTCAGAACGGTTTGCATGAAAAATTGGTCATGTGAAAGCGGTCATGTGGACCCGGGTGCGCACTGGGGTACCGAACCCCAGACTACCTGAAGGAGGTGGTCTGAGTTCGGTTGCACTCGAACTGTGGTGCGATTCGCATGTATGTGAAAGCAACACAGGTTCCACACTTGTTCAGGAAGTAAAGTAACCTGCACATATGTTTTAGCCGATTTATGTATTTAGTTCAATAAAACACATATATGGGATGATAGTGTTGCTGATTTACCTTGGATATGAGCCAGTGTGAGCCTGCAGTGTATTCGTGCATAGCAAGTGCAATCAGGGCGGCAAATGAATGGCAATCCACTGTCTCCATAAAAGAGTCTGTTCGCATTCGCAAGCAGCAGAAAGCCGCCTTAATGCAAAGCACATACAGTAAACCCAAGTGTTGTTTACTCAGCTGCGCATAATCACCAAATTAATAAAAAAAATATATATATATATTACATTTCATGTTTGTGATGATGCAGATGAATGCAAATGCACCAGGGTTTGACAGAATCAAGTTGAGTGTGAAACTAGACCAACGCTGGAACAATCCTGCTCAGACTCGGACATCAGCAAATGTGCCCACTGGCCAGTGTAAAAAAAAGCCCTGAGTTTCTCTTCAGTGTTATTGTGTTAACACTCTTGTAATTGGTCCCTACAACAAGAAAACCTTTTTTGTTTACCTTTTAAGTTACTATTTGTTTGTATTTACCTTTGTTTTATTGTTCTTTATATTGTTAATTCTTTGGGAAGGGATTAGTAGAGAGGTGGGTGCAATTCCATTTTGATCTTGTTTTCTCCTGTTTAAGCTAGTTAGGTACTTTTATAGTACTTTTTTCTTTTCTTTTGCAGCCGAGTTAGTTTCTCCCTACTAGTTAGACGGTTTATGTTTGTTGTTTTGGCCTTGTCCCCTCTTGAAGCCTTGGAATCCTCCCACATTGGTAAAATAAAAGAACCTGTCTTTGATATTGAGTTGATTTTGGTCTTTGTAAAAGCACTGGGGTTGGGAATTGAACTTTGCTGCCTTCACACATCACACCATTATTATTCAATTACATGTTCCTCCATTCCTAGACTAAAATGGGGACGTAACATTATTTATAATATTAGGCGTATCCTGCAGGTCTAAGCACCATTAAAGTATTTAAGAGTTGCCCAGCCAGAATCAACCAGCGGAGATGGTGGGGAAAAACCCGTTCTCTGTCATTCAAACATGCGAAGATTGCTTTTCCTCCATGAATGAAGTCTTTGACTTGCTTAGAGATGCACGAATACTACATTTTTTTGCCGATACCGATTTTCAGAATGACATCTGGTGATACAGATAATTTTATTTTCTTAATGAAAAAAGCTAATGCTGTAAACTACACTGGGATCTCTATCATTAATTGGTACATTAGTCAAATATTTAAGGTTAAAATGAACAACAGAGTTATTATATTCAACTGCTATTTATTTTCAGGTATAATAATAAAACAATGTTTGCATACATCTCATTTGCACATTACATTTCTGTACCAGAATACTACTGTTAGACCTTTATTTGTAACTTTGTCATTTTCTATTTATCTATGCTTGTAATTAGTGTATTAGTTCTTTTTTTATTACTGACTGTTCACTTATCTTTAATAATGTCTAAACTTTAGTTATAGGCAAGTAGTTTTTGCTGTGGTATCTAAGTGTGCTTCAAGTAATAAATGGAAAGCAAAGTTACATTTAGGCTATTTGACCCTTTAGGAGCGTATCTGAAGCCCACAGAATACGTTGCTCATGCGTGTTCATGCCCCGTCTCGGAGCGCGCGCACAGGAGGACGCCTAGGGAACGGTATCTCTTTAGCAGCTTAATGCACATTTAATAAACCTAATAATTGTTGGAAGCTAAAATCGGAATCGAAAAATCAATCACGATTAATGGCACAGCCCTATATTAAAGACTCATTATGGTTTAGTATTCCCCCCAGTATATATTTTAGTTATTAAACGTGCGATTAGTCAACTGATGGCTTAAATGAACGACTACTAGTCGACTAGAAAAATCTTTGATCGGGGACAGCCCTATTTGTTTTTATGGTTTATTATTTTGAGTTGAGAAACTCACACATTAATGAAAAACAACAGCATGGTTGTTATGAAAGATGCATGGAATGCATAACAGCAATCCAAGTGAATCCAAATGGCGAATGAAAACCCTGAAACCTGAGTGGGAGTTAAAAATACTGCATCTCTCTGCATTTTAACATTCCCTCATACACACACACACACACCACACAAACTGTGAGTCACTCCCAACTACACACAAATACACCACCTCCAACACTAACTGCAATAATGACAAATGATTATCCACGCTTCAGTTAAACCCGCAGACATCCTCTCACTCTGACACTCCTTCTCTATCTCACACTTTCAAACTCATGTAACTGACGACCTCTTAGTTTATTAGCTCCCCTGAGTTTAACAATTAGTATATCAGTATACTGATGTAACAGGCTGATTAGCTGACAGATATTTAGCAATTTGAATTAAGCATCAGTCGATAAGATAATCTGAACAACTGAGACCAGGTTTTCTTTTTTTTATTCTCTCAAAAATATGTGGAGAAAATAAAGAAATTTAAAATAAAATATTAAGGAAAGCGGAATATACAAAGTTGAATATTTCTAACATTATTCCCCAGAAAAATTCATTTCAAAAACACAATTCCTTTAACACACCTTGTGACATGTAAAATATTTGACAACATGCCCCAATACAAACGTTGACAACCTGCTGGTAAGTTAATTGGCGTGTTGTAGAATTGGCGTGTTGTTTTTGTAGAAACCTGTCGCATCTGCATGCTAAAATACCTTTTGCAGTAATCCTTCCTCACCGTTGCACATCCTGTTGTATATAGTTAAGAGCGGTTTTAGGAAGCCAAAACACTTCAAATGAACTGATGCTGATGCCAGTATAGAGAAAAGGGTGGCAGATGGCTGATGTAACATCAATGTTTATACGTAATAAACTTTTATAATAACAATTGAGACATGCTCAAATTAAAATGCACAACGTTGCACAATATTTACTCAAAATTAACTACAAAAACTTCCGAAAATGTTTACTATTTTAGAACAGACAAAATGGGTGACTATACCCACTTCTGTAAATCCACCATGCAGTCTTCAGTCAATGCAGATAATCTCAAAATGAAAAAAATCTGCTTGTTTAATTGGTCTAACAGGTACATCAATGTGTCACTAGCACCAAGCTTTTACAGTTTGTCACACTTACTAAGACTCATTTCCTGCTGAAACCTATCACACATTACTCAAAAAATATCAAAACTAAAATCAGAACCTCAAAGCTTCATGACAAAATCAATTGACAAAATTGATTTTTGAGCTGTTTGGACCAATCAAATTGTCAGGGCGGGCTTTATACGATGATGGACAGATGATCAACAGTAACATAATCATCCATGTCACCAAAGAGCGCGTGGGTTGAATTGGTTTACAACAGAGGTGGCTGCCGCTGGAGAATTGAGATATGTAGATTCCGCCATCGCGTCTGTTATAGAAGATATCGACAGCGCACTCATTTTAAAAGAGGAACAGAGAACCGCCATCAAGGCATTTGCAGATCGGAAAGATGTTTTTGCCGTCCTTCCTACGTGATTCAACATATGTAATTTACTCCGTTGCTCTGATTAGTTGTAGGTCTGTCCAATTGAGTGCAGAGGCATTTTCTTTCCTGGTTCGGTTGAAACACGCCCCATAATCATAGCCCAATGGAGCAATATCAGACTCATATTCTGACTAGAATCTGAGTATGACGACGTCAGGCTAGTGATTTCCTAGCCTGGTACATTTCATTTGTACAGAGAGTCTGGCCTCGCTCCATTGACAAGCGTTAACTTCCTTGTAGGCGGGTACTCTGTTGCAGTTTAAATCTATTGGATCTCCCCAGAGGCACTCTGGATCTACCCTAACCAATCGCTAACGTTTGGTTGTGACGCATGACGACTCAAACCACTCAAACTAGCGCACGACATCAGCGTCATCGTTCTCAGCCACTCCCTCTGTTCGCTGATTGGAGCGGTAAAAAATTGACCGGAGAAAACCAAAGAATACAGCACAATCCCAGACGTAGTACTGAAGGAAAATTAAAATTGAGCGGAAGTACATAGGAGGGCGGAGCCAGGCTAGTGATTTCCTGGACCTGGTCATTAACTATAGGCAGACAGAGAGAAAGTGTCACAGAGGGCAGGATTTCTGTAACATTTCGAGAGCATTGGGAAAAAGGTTTCCTGGTTGTTTTGACTGAGGGGGCGAGAGGAACAGCTGCTGTTCCCGGGTAAAAATGGACAAGGCCACTATCACACCACCTTATATGGCAGTGTTTCTCCTATCTGCCCAGAGAGAGAGAGAGAGAGAGAGAGAGAGAGTGTGTGCAAATGAAAGGAGGGAGGGACCTGATAAGCTCTGGAAAGAATTAAAAAAGTCAAACTTTAAAAGATCTTTTTATATATTCATCTTCTCATTGAAGACACACACACAATACACATTAAAACGCCAGTGTAATAGTTTGCCCATCTCACAATCTCCAAACAATGTCAAAGCTTCTTCATGAATTAGATAACTTAACTTTATTCTATGTCTCTCTCATATAGGGATCCGTTGACAAATGACAATTTCATCTGCTTCATTCCCACTTGATGACCTGTCAAAACAGACAATACGCATTCCTATCCATCAAAGTCAGAGTCGTTTTCCAAGCACCCTTAGGACAAGAACTACAAATGTTTTTGTAACACATGCCTTTGAAGTGTAATTTGATAACTGTCCAACAAACTATTTCCACTTGGGGTCTCTCTTGAAACTGTGGTAGCAAAAATAAAGTGTTCCACTCATCCATCAATCGATCTTTCCTGTAGCGGCTATTTAGTGAATTAAAATGTACTGATGATGAATTAGACGGAGTGCTCCTGCTCCTACCTTTGGCTAATGAATGCGCACAGACACAAACTGATGGCATGAGAAGTCCAACATATCCACCTGTGAAAAACAATGAACGTTGCACCAACCATCCGAACCTTGCAACCTTGCAAAAAGAAGCACCTATAAATCAGCTGTTTTTAACAAAAGAGAGGCTTTATGGTCTCCCTGCAGTTTTTCCACCAAAATAAAAGCTTGTTGATTTAATTGTTTGAAAATGAACATAAATATTCATATAGCAATTTCACAGTTGTATTGTAAAACGTAAAAAAAAAAAAAAAAAATCTTAATTACTTATTTAATTTTACAGTGAAATAAAAATCACAATTTTTTTCAGGAAAAGAAAACGCAATTAGATTTACCCAAATCATATAGGCTAGCCATGTGGGAAAGCAATCCCATAACGAACTGTGACCAGTTCAGTAAAAAAAAAAAAAAAGAAATATGATCAATAAACATGACAATATTTAAAAATTGACTATTTTACCCAGTATGTGAGAGTATTGCATTATTAGCTCAGAAATACTGTATATGCTAAAGCAAAAGTCTTTTGCGAGTTGAGTCCTCTCACCTAAAGATCGCTATTTGTATGCGTTTCTGCATACAGTTCCAATATTCATTTCAGTTATGACGCCACCTTAGAAGACAGCAGCCTATGCAGACGGCAAGGTGGCCCACTAGGTTTCGGCACAGACCAGCCGATGTATGACGCCACATTTCACTGCAGAGAGATCCAGTAACTAAAAAATTATTCATTATTTATGAAAAGTGACTAGAGCTACAAATAAACCATTAAACAGCTGCTTAACAATTTAATGCTGGATTACAGGATTCATCAGAGATCAGAATGCAAACAAAGTACACAGGCTTGATAGAAATAGAAATGTGATGATAGGTACGCCACATCACTCCCTTCTAAGACACCTACCCACTCACCCACCCAAACACACACCTAATGCAGCAGCTCCATAGGCCATGTGTTTATTAACGTGTCAGCCAGATGGATTTCTGTACAATGTAGAGCAGTGGTTTTCCAGTGCAATAAAGATCATGAATCATATCCGATTCCAATAAAACGGTAAACTCAACAGCAAGAAGCTGGTCAGCGGAAGATTGCACCAGAGTGTTTAACAGGATTCTCCATCCTCCATTAGTTAGTCAATTTTTTATTAGTCTAATTTGCTAATGCCACTAGTCCAGTTAAAACGTGTCTTATAGTTCAACGCACAGACGAGAGAGACAGGATTAAGTGTACACAGAGTAGATACCACAAGCAATATTTCAGTGGAAACTGAGACATGGACAAGGAACATTCAAAACATCTGTTCAAAAATCCCACCGATAACAATCCGTTTCAGTCGAAATGGGAAACACCATGTCAAATTTAATAAACAAGTCAATAAACCATTTAATAAACAATTCAATAAACCAGTTCAGACAACAGTTATCACTCAAATATCTACATAATATACACACACAAAAGTTCTTCTTAAAGAAATTAATGCTTTTATTCAGCAAGATGCTAGTCTGGCTATCACCAGACCAAGCTCAATCTTTTAAGATTGAACATTGGCCTGGGGAGTCTGCTATGTATTTTCTACTGCACAAGAGGTGTGATCAACGGGCATAGTTCAAATGTCTGTACGCAATTGGATAGTCCTTCAACCAATCAGACCAACGATCCGGGTGACGTACTTAGCAGTGAAAACTGTCAACAAAAGTGTTGGTTTGGAGCATTGATCAGCGGTTTGCAGAAGCAGCAATGGCTGGCATCGAGCGATTTTTGCAGGTTGTGCAAAAAAAAAAAACGTACTCCCACTCGAGCGATTTGTTTGCTAAATCAAAAAGAAGCCATTGAGCATCGCCGAGAGGTTAAAAGAAATTGGATTGGATTAAACCCGCCGCCAATAGCGCGCCAGGTGGATAAGCCAGTTTGTGATTGGTCCCCGCTAAATTGTAACGGAAGCAGGATAAAAGAATGTACAGGTTTCCAGGCTGAGCTGCAGGGCGAAATCAAATCGCCGGCAGATCAGGTTGAGTTTACCCAGTCTAGCAAGATGCATTAAATTGATAGAGACAAGAGACAGTAAAAACTTTATATAATGTTACAAAATATTTTATTTCAAACAATTGTTGTTCTTTTCAACTTTTTATTAATCAAATAATCCTCAAAAAAGGATACAGTACCACACCACCTCCAACACCAAAATATTAAGCAGCACAACTGTTTTTAACATTGAAAATAAATGTTTCTTGAGCACCAAATCAGCATATTAGAATGATTTCTGAAGAATCATGCGACACTGAAGACTGGGATAATGATGCTAAAAATTTTGCTTTGTCATCACAGAATAGAAAAGTTATTTTAAATTGTAATATTTAACAACAATACTGTTTTTTTCTGTATTTTTGATCAAATAAATGCAGTCGTGGTGACTGGTGAGCATAAGGGACTTCTACTGACCCCAAAATTTGAACGGTTAAAACAATTTAATAATTATATAATAAAGGTTTTCTTTCAACACTGCTACAAAGAGGTTTTCAAAACACACGCCCCCTGAAGATGACACATCTCACGTCCACCAAAGCAATCAGATCAAACTTAATGACAACGCACAACAAGGGTGTGGAACTTCTCAACAGCACAATGCCATGCCATAAAAAACAAACAAATAACGCTGTGGTCCTAACAAACATGAAACCATAGAGAAAAAACCAGGTTCAGTCTAGACTACAGTGTGCATCTTGCTGTACGGTTGTGATTAGGCTAAGCTCTGCATCTTGCTCTGAAGTACCATTTCCCCTTAAATCACTTCTGAAACCACTGTTGGGCAGTTTTCGATGTGGTTGATGCATTCTGGTATTATATACCAACAGGTCTGGTATAAAGAAACCACACTGGCCAAACCCTTCATTTCAGTCACCATTTCTGTTCTAGGAAGGAGGTGTCCAGAGAGAACATTTTGACAACCCAATATTTTCACAAAAACCATATTTCAGAAACACATTTCATTAAAAGATTAGTTCACCCACGAATTAAAATTCTGTCATCATTTACTCACTCTTATGTTGTTCCAAACCATTAAGTATTTCTCTGGGTCAGTCTTAATGAAAGTGGAAAAAAAACTAGGGCAATGAAGCTTCGAAAAGAATGCAAAAGCATAATAAAAATGACTAAAAAGTGGTCCATGTGACTGGATTATACATTTACATTTTTTTGGTAGCACTGTGTGATAAAGTCGAATTCGAAAAGCGGATTAGCTGATTAGATTTTTCGTGCACTACCCCTTTAAATGTTTTATACCGGTAATAGTAAAATTACACCACATGTTAAAGTATTTAAATATCAGGTGTCAGAGCAACCTGATCATTCTTGAGACTAGTTTCAGGTCTAAAAAGAAAAACTTCGAGGAGGATCAATCCCTCTTCCGGAGACATATTTCCATTTGCCTCCAGCCACCCACACACACACACACACACTCAGAAGCAGAACTTCTCTGATTCTCCTGCAAAACAGTAACACCTGCTAATGGTGTTGACATAAGCAATATGATACCCAGCTCAACCAATACAAGACACAAAATGTTTACAAGAATATGGGGAGGCCTCATCAGCACAGCATCCAATGAAATTCCATATCCAGCGTACAGGGAAGAACACAGGACAGGTATGGATGTTAGCCCCACGAAACCACATCTCCTCTCCTGCTGCAGAACAGATCCTCTCCTGATGAGATTAAACCTGCTGTGGACTGATAAGATCCAACAAAGACAGCAAACAATAACAGTATCAGGGTCCAGCTGGACTCCTGCTTATCCCAGATGTTCCTGGATAAACTTTGCAAACACAACAGCTTTCACAGGAGTGTGTACTCGCGTCACACAGGGAAGAACCGTCATTTACTACAGCTCTGTTTTTGCTTCAGTGTGGAAGACGGGCCAAAGGTAACGCTACTGTAAATGTACAGTAACTGAGATCAGTTAGACACCTGCACAGATACAGTTACAGTAAGAGTGAGGATTCAGAGACTCTAAGATATAGGGCCCTACAGGGCTCCACTCCAGACTAACTTTTTTTACTAGGAGCTAGGGGTGGT
The DNA here is from genome assembly GCF_029890125.1 of Rhinichthys klamathensis goyatoka. NCBI lineage: Eukaryota > Metazoa > Chordata > Actinopteri > Cypriniformes > Leuciscidae > Rhinichthys > Rhinichthys klamathensis. Next base: position 64,104 of record NW_026607005.1, on the reverse strand, counting down.
TAATCTGTCTGATTTCCCGATTCGATTCGATTACGATTATTGAAGTCCCGATTCGATTACAGACGATTTTCGATTATTAACGATTCTCGATTAGCGATTATTGATTTTTCATTTCACAACAGTAAACGAAAATACACTACAAAGTGTTTGCAGTATTAAAAAAAGTCAGCTGCTGAATTACTTAACTCTTTTATTGAGTAACAACAACTCAAAGCACTTTCTGTGTCGTGTAGTTATAACTTCAGAATTATTTGTATGTAGCTTATGTTCTATAGAACACAGAAATGAATACATCACATTGTGTTGTGACTCATCAAGTTGAACTAAACAATAACAAATAAATGAAAGGCTTATTTCCTTTAGGAAGTAGATCAGAACCAACATACTGTAGAAATTGGACAATTTTCTTCTAGAAAGACAAGGTGTTGTAGCAAGCAACGCTCGTTAGGCCGGAGACACACTGGCTGCGTGCCGTGAGCGTGGCGTTTCTGTTGCGTGTCAGCTGCGTCGCGTTTTCTGTGTCTTTGCACACCAGAAACGTGTCTGACGCGGCGCCGCTGCTGCTAGGTGACATAGAGGGACAGTCTACATTTGGGTTAGCGGTGTTTTAATCCTTACTACAACAATTTCAACTCTTGCCTCTTGCCTTTACGACAACAATTTCAACTGTTATCACACATCTTCCAAAATCCGAAAAATAGGGAAGTGGGCTGTCGGTTTATTTCAATAACATTTACAAATTTTGTGTAGCTTTAAAGAGCCTATATTTAGCCTGATGGTGGACCGTCACTCAGAAGACACACTATGTTGTTATTGTAGCCTATTATCTTTATATCCTCCTGAGGCCCAGAACGTTTTTTTCAAAAGTTTTTCTTCTTCTTCATGTAATCACATTGTTAAGAGCAACAAATGAAAAAAAAGAGATATTTTATTCATATGTTATGCTATGACCTCTGTAGTGAACACCAGGACTCGATTGTTTAAAAAATTAAAATGACATAAATTTGTATATAGGCAAAAATAATGGCAATATTTGAAAATCTTTATTATTATTTGTTTAAATTACATTGATATCTGAATTTATATCAAAACCTAGACTTTCAAACATCAAAATGTAATTTATTAATATGTATTCGTGTACAAAATGACATATAAACATCGTTTCCTATTCTATTTTGCCTGGAAACGCTTCCAACACGCTTGCGTGTCGCGTGAAAAATAGGCGTCGGTTCTATTTCTAGCATGCACGCGTTTTCCGCGCGGCTCATGCAGGTAGTGTGCAAGCTCTAACCTGTTAACATGGGAGCCGAAATAAAAACGGACACACCACGCAGCTGAGACGCCGCCACGCAGCCAGTGTGTCTCCGCACACCTGCTCTCACTCGCTCTAGCTGCCGTTACACGCGCTTGCTAACTGGGCGTGTTCGTGACGTTCAACTTCCGGTATAACATTTTTTACAAAATAAAATAATGCAATTTTTTTATATATATATATAATAAAAAATCGATTTTTGAAAATGTAATAATCGATTCATACTCGTCCATAACATACTCGCGATTAATCAATAATCGATTTTTTTCACCACCCCTACTAGGAGCGCTGTTGCCCCTGACTGAAAATTTTAGGAGCACAAGCAGAATATTTAGGGGCACACCTTAAATCAGCTTGCAATGCAATTATTCAAATTTCCCCCAAAATAACTGTAATACTGACAAATTCTTTAATAATAAAGAGACTTAACGTACAGATATTACGATATGCAGTTTTATTTTAAGTTCACAGGGCTCCAGACTCAAATTTGAGGGCAGCATCACCTCAAATAAGAACTCACACTGAAAAAAAAATTTTTTTTTTAAATTCTGGTAGCACTGGGGCTGACAATAAATCACTAAGCTTAATTTAGGGTGTAGATGAAATTAACTTTTGTTATTATTATCATTCATAATGTCTTAATATTAATTAAAAAACAAAAGGAGTAAAAAAATGTATATTAAGGAGTGAACATAGCCAATAAACATCCTACTGTTTACAATGGTATTTTTTTTTTAAATAAGTGTTTAAATAAGAGTTATCCAACATCTTAAAATTTTTAGTTTTAGGATAATCTTTGAAGGATGAACAAAAAATGTGTTGGTCATCACATAAAAAAAATAATTAAAAAAAGCATTTATATATGATATTATAGTTTTGAAGTGCTAGAAAAGATGTGTAGGCTGCGTTTGACTATTTCTGTCACATTATCATATTTATGGTTAGAGTTACTTACTACATTAGCCTAAATCCATGGTGAATGTTGCTGATTTGTGGACTGAAAGCCTTCTATAAGTTTTTCTCCTGGTTTCCACGTCAGCGCTGTTTGATCTGATATCTATGGTTTATAACAGAACTCTGCGCCGAATCGGAATGTTTCTCACTGGATCTCATAGCGATGATGTTATTAATTCTGAGGCGAATTCAATGGATTTCTTCACTGGATCTCCAAGTAACAGTGTCGCGTGAGCGAGATCGGCCCGCGACTGGCAAGTTCGGGTCTTTATTTTACTGTCAATGGTTCGGGGGGCTGCTCCATTGATATAGCCTACATAAGAAAGGTTATGCGCTGCTCTGTCTATTATTGGTAATTAACGGTCCATGAAGCATAAATGAGTAGCGTATTTTCGTTCCACTTTCATTTTGTTTGCATCTGCTTGGTAACGAGTCGAAAGATCGCTCATTGCTCAGACGCACGCTTGTGATATTTGTCTCCGTCTCCTTCCCACAGACACGCGCGCTCTCTATTCTTGTCACACTCACTCATTCCGGATTCATTGACGCGCCCCTTCCACGCTTAACCATGCGTTTAACGTGAGGCAAATTTACTGGTCGCACATGTGCGACTGGATGTAAAATTCAGGCGCACACTCTCAAATTTTAGTCGCAAAATGCGACCATTTGGTCGCAGTCTGGAGCCCTGCCCTATCTTGCACTCGGCGCAAATGACTTTGTACTGACGCATGTATCATTCCTATTTTGCACCCGCGCAAAGCGGGTGTTTCCCTCCACAGACACACGTCGGTCAACTAAGAAATACACTTGCGCTCCCCGGGGCGGTTCAGCGCAAAGAGGAGGCGTGTTCCGGCGCAAACTTTCCCTCATGCTATTTTGCTGTTCTATAAAACAATTGCGCCACTGACCAGAAAAAAACCTAGTCTAAAGTCAGTGGCGCGTTGCGCGTTGTTCATTATGCTATTTTAAGGGCGCATGCTTGACTATAATCAATGTAGTACACAACGCGCATACACTTTGATTCTCTCATCTAAGCAGCAGTTTTCATTTTTGCAAATCATACATTGTTACGATAGATAGATAGATAGATAGATAGATAGATAGATAGATAGAGATAGATAGAGATAGATAGAGATAGATAGATAGATAGATAGATAGATAGATAGATAGATAGATAGATAGATAGATAGATAGATAGATAGATAGATAGATAGACAATTTATTATAAAAGCATACATGTAGCTTACACATTTACCCAAATTATCATACACCTGTTTAACAGAAGTTAATTTGGGTGGGTTTATCCATTCCCAATGTCACTTCTCTGTGTTTTACGGCCCTGACGAGAACGTTGCTCTCCTCGGCTGTGAACCGCTCCTGGCGCGCGCCTGGCAAATCCGCCGTTATAATAGGAATCCGCTTTAGAACAAGCGTGCCTGCTCTTAAAGGGAATGTGAGATGACGCTCTGATTGGTTTATTTCACGTTACGCCCAAACCACACCTATGAATAATGAAGCTACTTCAGACCAACCCCTTTTAGATTTGCGCCAGGCGCAAGAGGCATTTACCCCGCCAGGAAAATAGCAACAGCGCCGGGATCCGCCCACAAAGTTACTTGCGCTTTGACACTTGCGTTTCAGATCGTTAAAATAGGGCCCATAATGTCTTTATGTTTCAGACTGAAGGTGTATGGTTTGTTTTTTAAAAGAATATGTTGTTCTGAACCTACGCTGCCATTCAAATATTTGGGGTCGATTAACTTTTTTTAATGCTCACCAAGGGAAAAACAGGAACACTGTGAAATATATTATTACAATTTAAAATAATTTTCTATTTTAATTTATTTCATTAAGTAATTTATTCTTGTGATGGCAAAGCTGAATTTTCAGCATCATTACTCCAGTCTCCAGAGTCACACGATCCTTCAGAAATCATTATATGCTGATTTGGTGCTCAAAAACATTTTATATTATTATCAATATTGAAAACAGTTGTGCTGCTTATTTTGATGGAAACTGAGATGCTTTCAGGATTATCTGATGAATAGAAAGTTCAAAAGTACAGCATTTAATGCATCCTTGCTGAATTAAAGTATTTATATTTATTTCTTTAAAATAAAATCTAACTGACCCCCAAACTTTTTTCTTTTCTTTTTTAAGAATATGCATGGAACATTTCTATGTGAAGATTTGTCAAAATATGTCAATTTTTTGTTAAACAGGAAGTTATGGGTGTTTCTTCAATTATGGCATTTTTGGTCCTGTGAACACAACAACTCCACAACACTTAACGCTCTCTATAGTTTTAGTTCGTCTACATACAGTGCATCAGGCATGCAATCAATCCCTGGGACATATCCAAAGCTGAATGACAAGCAAATTTTTAATTAAAGGCAATGTGCATCCAAAAAATAGCTTATTACATCCAAAAAATTTTGTTACAAAACACAGGTCTAATGTGAATGTGTGGAAGGAGGGTGGAATTTGAAGACTGTGGTCAGCATCTCTTACCCACTGCAACCACACAAACACACACAAGCAGATGCTATCCACACACACCTCAAGGAAAAAAGGGAACAGAGATAAGACCCATCAACATTCCAGCCTACAGCGTGACCGCCGGTTATCTAAGCTCAGGGTTGCAAACTAAGTGTCTAAAAAACACCCCGCAACTGAAACATTCCACTTTGACCCAATCCAAACCACACGAGACCTGGTTTCTATGAATAAAGAAAAGCAGTCTGGTTTTACGGTTCACCTAGGACTGTGTCCGCTACAATTATTTTGTAAGTGTCAGCCACTAAATAAATGACAGACAGGTTATTCATTAACCTTCTTTCCTAAGCCTGACCTTTGCCCTTTCTCTCCGACCACGCTGTCACCTGGCCATCTTAAATAAGCTATTATAACTGTACAATAGAACCAGCTAAATGATCATCCACCATGCTGCTATATGAAATATAATTTGTTTAAACATGCAAGAGTTTGTGGCAAACCTTCAATCACTTTATCTCAGAGACAGTGGGTCTGTTTAGCTGTTGACTCAAGTTTGCATGTCCAGCTGCTGCCCTATAAATTTAGCAGGAATATTACATGATCTTCAGGTGAAGTGGAGAAATCTGGTCTCTGGAAAGTTGGAACAGGTGCCATTTCTGAATTTTCATTTCAACAGGTCACATGTGGATTATAATACTGTAACAGAATACATGCGTATAAATGCATGTTAAAAGTTTGATTTCCGTCAGACTAAAACAATAATTCGGCATGAATTTTTCTAAATGCGCGCTAAAGATCTTATTGTGATAAATGATTTGTTCATGCACATGTTTAATTAATATGCTGGACTTTTCCAATCAATTAGTGTGCATAAACCCTAGGGGTGGTTAAAAAAATCGATTATTGATTAATCGCGAGTATGTTATGGACGATTATGAATCGATTATTAAATTTTCAAAAATCGATTTTTTATTATTAAAAAAAATTTTTTGCGTTATTATTATTGCCGCATTGCTGGATCTAGAGAGAAGCCGCCGTCGCCGTCGAGGAAGCGACAAGACAGCGCCTGAAGAAGCCGGCCGTCTTCGCCACCTTCAGCCATCCGTGCGAGCTACGCTATCCGGCGACGGATCCTTTCTTGCAAAACTTACTGTCTAAAAGAGCAGCGAGCGTCTTTTTCAAGATGCCTTGCACTTCCTGCGGCGCGTGCAGAGCCCCGCACAGCGACGGAGACCGCCATGTGATCTGCGCTCTCTGCCTGGGCCAGGAACACGCAGCTCTTGCCCTCAGGGGTTTGTGAGCTCAGCGACGCACTTCCGATGTCGACCCTGCGGTCTGCACTGCCGTCGTTTTCTGATGCAAATGCTCGCCGGAATGACTCCCTCGAGCGTCTATCTCTCCTTCTCCGCCCCCTCTCCCGGACTCGCAGCCGCCGGCTCAGGGGACGAGGCGCTTGATATGGATGAGGACGCGCTGCTGACAGCTGTTCTAACCGCATATAATGCAAACTTTTTTTGCATTATAAACTTTTTATTTACCTTGACATGTTCCAACATACTGTAGAAATTGGACAATTTTCTTCTAGAAAGACAAGGTGTTCTGATCTACTTCCTTAAGGAAATAAGCCTTTCATTTATTTGTTATTGTTTCGTTCATCTTGATGAGTCACAACACAATGTGATGTATTCATTTCTGTGTTCTACAGAACATAAGCTACATACAAATAATTCTGAAGTTATAACTACACGACACAGAAAGTGCTTTGAGTTGTTGTTACTCAATAAAAGAGTAAAGTAATTCAGCAGCTGACTTTTTTTAATACTGCAATCACTTTGTAGTGTTTTTTCGTTTACTGTTGTGAAATGGAAAATCAATAATCGCTAATCGAGAATCGTTAATAATCGAAAATCGACTGTAATCGAATCGGGACTTCAATAATCGTAATCGAATCGAATCGGGAAACCAGACAGATTAACCACCCCTAATAAACCCCACCCCTTTTGCACAATCGACTGCGAGCTCATATTCAGATCTCCCTCCATCCGATCAACAACGATGAATAGAACCAAGACCTTACCTCACCCTACAGTTTTTTCTTTTCGATAATCCTTTACATTTGGATCCATTACACTACGTCACAATAGAGAATAAAAGATCTGTCGCTACTTCCATAACACTAAGATTCAAAATTATTGGCTTGAGCTGATAGATTTCTATTTGCCTGATAAGGGTCAGAAGCAAGACATTTATTTTGTTAAACAGATCGTTACTTTTTCTATCGTTTAGACTAATAACGTATTAGACAGGACTGTTAAACGATCGTAAACTAATAAAGACGAGAATGGGAGCACTGTGTGCTTGGGCTCTGGTGTTCTCAGCGCCGTCAAAAGTCCACCGCGCTGTTCCTACTGGCTGTGTGAATGCAACCAGGAAAATGGCCCTATGGGAACATTTAGTTCTAGGGAAACCACCCTGGTGGCTAGTTCCTAGAACTACACGGTGCGAAAGGGGCTAAATTCTTAATAAAATCTGACAACAACTGTCTCATGCATTTAAAAGTTTGTTTCTAAACGCTCAAATCATGACAAAAAACAGCTTCTAACGACAGCTGCAGTGACTTTACACATTGGTGTTTGGCTCTATAATTTCGAAAGCGGCAATTAATCCACCGTATTGTGTGTTGCACTTTCTCGCATTCATAGTAATATGAGTGCACAGTCTTTCTATATATAGGGCCCTATTTTAACGATCTAAGCGCATGGTCTAAAGCGTACGGCGCAAATGCAGTTAGGGCGTGTCTGAATCCACTTTTGCTAGTTTAACGACAGGAAAAAAGGTTGGCGCGCGCGGCGCATGGGCTAAAAGGGTTGTCCATATTCCCTTATGTGTAATGGGTGTGTTTTGGGCGTAATGTGAAATAAACCAACCAGAGTCTTATCTCCCATTCCCTTTAAAAAGCCAGTTGCGCTCGCGCCATGGCGGATACTTGACGGAATTTGCAAGCGGAAAGACTGAACGCGTCTCCAGAGAGGAAACTGATCAGCTTGTGCACGAGGTCAAAGCACGCAAGCAGACCATGTACAGGACAATCAGGATTCCACCATATATTTATGTACACGTCACATTGTACACAATAATAATCTTTTACATTGTAATCCTTTTATTTTTAATATTTTGGCTAGTTTGTGTGCTTCTGCTCATCCCTGTGTGTGTAATAAGCAGAATGTACGCACGTTGTGGACCCGCCTATAGGCACACATTACTAACGCGCTCTTTAAATAACAAAAAATATATTGCGTTTTTTGTTGGTCAATGGCACAGCCCATTTCAGAATAGCAACACAACAACAATGCGCCTGAACACACCTCGTTTTCAGACCAGCAAACCCATGGGCGCACAAATAGGCTCAAATGCATTTGCTATTTAAACAACGTGGCGCAGGACGTGAAAATGATAACTGCGTCAGGCTGAAACTAACAAAAAACACTTGCATCGCTCACTGCATTGCGCCGGGTGTGATAGGGCCCATTAAGTTTTTTTGGCTATATACAGTTTACTGCCATTTCATATGCATTGTGTACTGTAAAATTCAATAACTTTTGGTGCCATCATGTGGGAGCAGTTTTGTGGGACTGAAGTTCAGGGTGAAAATGGGCCAAAGTGGCAGTAAGACAATGTAATAATCACAGTAAAAAAGGAGGCTTAGATTACACTAGGGATGCTCCGATCAGGATTTACTGACTTCCGTTTTCTTGGCCATCATCATGATCAGCTGATACCGATCCTGATCATTCATACTTTACATAAGTGATATGTAAGCTCTCTGTTGACTGTCACTGTTAACCCCTTACACCCATTTTGATGAATGATTTCACGTGATTTCAAGTGGCATCCTTAAAAGTAATGGCTTATAACTCAAGGTATCATCAAGTACATGGTCTTATTTGATAGAACCTTTCAAATTTTTAAGAAAATAGATTTCAATCACATTTGGAGGTTCTTATTTTACAACATTGCTGAGAAAACCCCAGAAAATGTGATGCAATTTATTTTGTTATTATTCATGCTTGACATGATGACTATTACAAAGTATGACAGGTTATAAAATCATTAAAATGTTTGCAATCATGTCAGCTGGGGCCAAATTTTGTGTTGATATCTCAAAGCAATCAAAAGTTATGGCATTTGAAACCAAGGTTTTTATCATAAGTCCAAAAACATCTCAAAACAAGTGAACAAGTGAACTGAGTGTTTTACTGAATATAAGGTAGGTAGGTAGGTAGGTAGGTAGGTAGGTAGGTAGGTAGGTAGGTAGGTAGGTAGGTAGGTAGGTAGGTAGGTAGGTAGGTAGGTAGGTAGGTAGGTAGATAGATAGATAGATAGATAGATAGATAGATAGATAGATAGATAGATAGATAGATAGATAGATAGATAGATAGATAGATAGATAGATAGATAGATAGATAGATAGATAGATAGATAGATAGATAGATAGATAGATAGATAGATAGATAGATAGATAGATAGATAGATAGATAGATAGATAGATAGATAGATAGATAGATAGATAGATAGATAGATAGATAGATAGATAGATAGATAGATAGATAGATAGATAGATAGATAGATAGATAGATAGATAGATAGATAGATAGATAGATAGATAGATAGATAGATAGATAGATAGATAGATAGATAGATAGATAGATAGATAGATAGATAGATAGATAGATAGATAGATAGATAGATAGATAGATAGATAGATAGATAGATAGATAGATAGATAGATAGATAGATAGATAGATAGATAGATAGATAGATAGATAGATAGATAGATAGATAGATAGATAGATAGATAGATAGATAGATAGATAGATAGATAGATAGATAGATAGATAGATAGATAGATAGATAGATAGATAGATAGATAGATAGATAGATAGATAGATAGATAGATAGATAGATAGATAGATAGATAGATAGATAGATAGATAGATAGATAGATAGATAGATAGATAGATAGATAGATAGATAGATAGATAGATAGATAGATAGATAGATAGATAGATAGATAGATTTATTTAATGCCATGTCAGCATTTAAGGCTATTTTGATGGCAAAAATTTAATTTTCAAAATACAAATATCATATAAATACAATAAAACCAAGCAAAAAAAAAACCCCACAACAAGTCATATTATACAATTTCTTTTTAAATTAACATATGATTAAAAAAAAAATCACCTTTTCTGGCAAAAAATTACATTGAATATGTAATTCCAGCACTGATTCAACTGCGCGCTCCTAAATCAAGACCTGTCAATCAGATCGATTGATCCAACCCAAGCGCACTCCAGCTGTAAAACAGTGTCCGATTGGTCTTGACACACTGTCCCCCCTACCCACCATATTTGAGAACCAGTTTCCATTGGTTAAACTTTCAAATGACGTTGGAAAATCATGATTAAGACGTGAACAGATCCAGGAAGTCCTGACTATAGCTTTAGCCAAGCTTTTTTTAAGATCTACCCTACCTAATGTTTTGCAAAGTTACAAAGCAGAATGTGGCTCAAAAGCCTTATCTGTATACTGTTTACATGCACGTCGACGGCAAGTTTATACGTTTTTTTACGTCACCAAATTGCGATTGGTTCGTGAAATCGGCCAAATTTAGTGATTACCAATCGAGTCATATAACGTGATTATCGGCCGATACCAATCTGTGGCCGATCGATCGGAGCATCCCTAGAACTAAACATATGGAAAAGTGCTTTTGGAAACAAACCTGGAAAATTCCTGATGGATTAACTTGGCATCATTCTGCCAAACACACACAGACTGGCCAAAGCGGCTATAATCTCAGGCTGAAATGCTTGTTTTACAGGCCTGAAATCAATCGCATTATGCTGGATAACTGACAGTAATCAGCTTGAGCTAGAATTAATGACAAATTAAAGAGTTCATGAGGGGCTGAGAGCAAAAAGAGAGAAAGAAGAAATGAAAATATCAGTGAGATGTGTTTTCTAGAAGCATCTCGGTACAGCTAAACACTCTCAAACAGAGCTATCTCCTGCCCTGAGCTTAACCAGAGAGGGACTTGAGCTATAAATGGCAGAGAGAAAGACAGAAAGAGAGAAAGAGAGTGAGGCTTGTTCACTCCCACTCACTGCTTCCCACTTCTCCTCTGCTCATCTCCTTCTCAGGAAACACACACATTCTTCAGCAATGGAGAAACTCTGTCACCAACACTCACAGAATGGAAAGCGTGCACACGCACGCACGCACGCACACACACATACACACACATCTCTTTGATAAACACCAATTCCCTCAGAAAAGATGACCCATATCTTTCTCTCAGACCGCTTCTCAGAGTTTAGACCAAACTCTGGCCCAGATACGGTGAGTCAAATGATGCTTCATCGAGCATCTGCCGAGTATTGTTTGCTTTTGGACCAGATTAACTTTAATCAGTCAAACAGATCTGACATGCCATTTTTACATACAGTTTACACATGCAAGAACATCCAGTACCAAAAGAACTGTCTCCCTGACTGCCTCATATGAATCACTTCACTGAGAACAGTAAGTGTTACACCAACGTGATGCATTTGCTATGATGTTCAAGCGCACATGCACATGCTAAAAGCTAAGGCTTTTTATTTTAAAATACTTGTATGCATGCAGATAGATTCTCTTATCCAAAATAATAAGTAAGCCATTGGTAGGTTGGCTTCCCTGAACAGTGTGAACACTTGTGCTTTCAAATCATGGACTAGTTTAGTTTATGCATCACAACCAGCCCAACATTATCTGTTGGTCCAACCAATGGTTGATGAGCAAAGGGTGTGTCATTATTTTGTGTTTGGCATCAGCAAATAGCCTAACCAGTACTGTCAATAATGCATGTTTCGGTCCTATATTATTTATTTATTTTCGGTGAATTGATTACACTACCATTTAAAAGTTTGTGGCCAGTCATTTTATTGTATTTATATTTATTTTCTTTAAATAAGTCTCTAATGCTTACCGAGGCTGCATTTTATTTGACCAAAAATACAGTAAAACAGTAATACGGTAAAATCGTATTCAAATTAAAAATGACTGTTTTCTATTTTAATATATTTTGAAATGTAATTTATGGCAAAGTTGAATTCTCAGCATCATTACTCCAGTTCAGTGTCACATGATCCTTCAGAAATCATTCCAATATGCTGATTTGCTGCTCAAGAAACATTTACATTACTACCAAGTTTGAAACTGTTGTGCAGCTTATATTTTTGTGTGAACTGTGATACAATTTTTCCTCAGGATTTTTTGATGAATAGGAAGTTCAAAAGTAGACCATTTATTTGAAATAGAAATAGTACCTGCAACTTAAAAATCTTTATTTTACTTTTGATCAATGTAATGTTCTTGCTGAATAAAAGTGTTAATTACTTTTTTTTTTTTTATTACTGATTACAAACTCCTGAATGGTAGATCGGTACAAATCTAATTTAATTGTATTAGCCTATATCACATAAATATTGCCCCAGACAGTGTCAGTCACTGAAAAAACTGTATGTTAAGCATTACAATTGACTTTTATTGTTTGCAAATAAAGAAACTTTTTCCAATTATTTCCATTTACATATATACATAGTTATTTTGTAATGTATAAGTAATGTTCTGTATAATGATGTCCCCAAAAGGAGGCATTAGCTAAATCAGAAATAAACCGATTGACAGATATTATCACTTGGCATCAACTGTTCTGACGTGTTATCGAGCATTACGTGCCCACAAACACACACTAAACTGGCATCTATCAGTTGACCAAAAAAATCCCCCAAAACATTATATTTGGATAGATTAGATCAACCTGTAAATATTCCTGCCCTCCGAAATATGTGTCCAATGCCTTCACCTGCACGCGAGTTAATGGCAGAGTCTGCTTCCAGAACCAAACAAACCTTCAACAGCAGGAAGGGGGAATTACGAAATTGTCATGTTGCAGGCCAACAATATTACTATATTTGGACAGAGGCAACAGATGAACTCAGAACTTGACGCAGCAGAGTTATTCAAATATGGCAAGTGTAGCATGAGAATAGTTTTATACGCGGAGATTGGGACTTGAGGTTTCCCGCAAGTTGTTGACAAGGAAAGTAGGAAGCGGGAGCGATGTTTGTGTACAAATGCCGAGCATAATAAAAGAGACATCAACGTGCACACAGAGCTTCCTCACAGCTCATTGTGACGTTCGCTACACGTTCATTTCTGCAAAGCACCATCGCGGTTAAGTTGTTCGCGTGCTATTTATTCCCCCCCTCGTGTCACTAGGCAACGGATCTTCGAGGCGCATTAAACATTCATGAAAAATGACGGTGAACTTACCAGCAAACTTTCCAAGTTGATCGCAGACCGCGGCTCTTTGATCATGGCTTCCAGTTGTCTCAGCCGGTTTTCCATCCTTCTCTCCGCTCCTAGCGACATTTTTACCTTGTCCTGGCGCCAGTATGAGCAATGAAGAGCGATCTGCACAACTTTTCTGGTTCACATTAAAGATACAATATCTTCTTTCAAGTTGTCGAGCAGCGGGCCTAGACAGCCTCCGACTCGCCGCCCTCCAAAAGTACCCCGGGCTCGTCCAGAATAGAGCAAGAAAAAAATAATCCAATGGGAACAACTGAGGTTTTCCAAACTTCCCCTCAAAACAGTCTGTTAAGTGGTTACTTTCAACAACTGAGCGGGATCAAACTTCTCATCCTTTCATGCGAGCGTACCGTCAATGGCGCGATAAAGTTTTAATTTTGAGAGGATTCGGCTGCAGGGCGTTTTCTGGGCGCCCCTCTCCTCTCCTCCCCGCCTCTCTATCTCTCTCTCCTCCCTCCCCTCGTCTCCTCTCTCTCCTCGTCTCCTCTCTCTCTCCCCCTCTCCCAGGCGCTCCGGACTGGCTGAGCCTGACTTCAAATCTTCCCCAGTTCATAAACAACGCTGCTGTTGTTCAAAGGCGAGCATCTGTTGGAGTCGAACAAACTCCAACGCATTCCTGCAACACACTTAACTGCGAGGTGAAACGGAACTAGTGCGTTTTATGTGTATTATATTCCTGATAAAGTAAATTTTGTTAAGTTACTCGCAAGCGCTTTCCTAAAGAGTCTCCGCAGGTCGCTCGCTCGCGCCAGTTCCGCGGATCAGTTCCTCGGTATTCCAGCAGGCAGCTCGAGCCTCGAGTTCGTTTTTCTGACATCAACTAGCGATGTCCGATCCCGTGAGCGAATCGTTCTTTTGACTCGGATCTTTTAAATGAATCATTTGATCCGGCTCACAAAAGCGATTCATGTGAGCGGAACTTCTCAAATTAGCGACTAATTAATTCAAGTTCTAAATCACGGAATTAAAACGTAAACAGCATAATGTGCATTAATATAGCTTCATGTTAAGGTTTTACCGTATGCAATATGCCATGCTAGGATATCAAGGATCACGTGATCGTGCATTTGCGTCATGACGTGAACGAATTGCTGAATCATTTTTGTAAACGATTCTTTGGAATGAGTTGTTCAAAAGACCCGATCCGCCTAAATGAATCCATCACTAACGTCGACGATAACAGCAGTCTTTACCCATAAGCCCCTATTCTCTCTGTTTGTCTCGTCGACGAAGCAGGACGGGAGAATGCAAATATCCTCCGGTGGTGGATAACATTCTCACACCTACCACAGAAGAATCACAGAACATAATCACTCGGCTTTTGTCACATGTCATCCCAAAAGTCAATTAAGTAGGCCTATAAAATGTGAGATGACTGAACACATGACGTTGAACTCACGGTGAATGTTGCTTAATTATGTACATTCTAAATTGACTTTTTAGTTAATTAGCCTATGTTTAATATATTAAAATGTATTTATTCGGTGAACATAAGGAAAAATTGCATAGATTTTCAAATTAAATTAACATGCCGTGTTGGGTCTCCATTAATGGACTATTGGCTTGTTCATAAATAACTCTCGTCCATCAAAATTGTAGTCCTTTGTGATTGTAGTCTCAAATTAGAGTATAATTTTGAAGTAGCGCGAGGGAACACTGAAGAAGCAAAGAAACTTCCCAATGAAAGAGTGTAACAGCGACCTCTTGTCGGTGCAAGTACATTATGAAGTAATGTTCACTTGTTGATATTGTTTAAGAGGACAAATTCTTCCACTAGAGGGTGCGTTTTATCCAGTCTATGGTTTTATCTATAATTGCACATACAATAAATAACCTGGCTCTACTAATATTACCTGAATGGTCTCACAAGAATGGTTAAACTGACCTGCTATTTTCTGCATTCCTAACCTCCCTCAAATTTCAACTCAGTTGCAATTATTATGCATCAAACTACTAGGAAAATACAAATAAAAGTTAACTGTTGCTGAGCTGCAATGATCTGGCCTGTGTCATTTCCCAATCTCATCTACACCCCTCTTTCTTTCAAAATTCAAAGGGGAAAAAACAGGAAAATATGTAGGCTATTATTAAATCTATTTTGACTGTGATCACACCTTCAGAACCAAAAAAAAAAAAAAGGCACACATACATGTAACCTGTTTAAAAAGAGAAAAACTTTATTGGATTATAATTTGGCAAGCTTTTTTAAAACATTATAAATGTAGTAGGTCTTGGCAATATATTCCAGTTCTATTCCTCCTAATGTTTCATGGATAAAATATCTGAATTGGCTGATTATATGTAAACTTAACTGTGAAGAATTAACTAACACATCTAATGCCTCTTTTTCTCTTGAGAATGAGATGCATAAAGATTTTCAAAACTAACCCTAACAATGTACAAGTACAGAAAAATATACCGCAGAGCTCTGACAAAATAGTTTTAATTCAAATCTGAAACTAATTTGCATTCATACACTGAAAAGTACCTGTGTTCGTCTAAAAAAATGAATATGCAAATAGTCTATTCTAAATATAGGGTCATCTTTACTGCCTCCACCAGCATATTAAAGTACTCAGAGAGATGCATATTAATGTCAACACAAAATCTAATAAAAAAGCTCTCGATACACTGCCAAAACATACAGCAAAGACACATACACATCCAAAAATACATCCAGAAAACAAACTGTTACCCACTGAACACTCTTGAGTATAAAAGCAAGACAAGAGAAGGGATCAAATCTCTGCTACACTGTTTTTAACATCTTGTGTCTGTTAAACCTCAGCAGGGCTGCATCTCTGGATTCCTTTTGGCCTTGCGGTGGTTCGCTGTCAGGATTAGCAGGTTGTCCAGGCGAATCATCTCCTTGCCCAACTCGGTGTACAGGCCGCTGCCGAACATTTGGTTACTGGTGTTTGGGACTCTGTCTGAATATAAAGACCCAGAGCTGGGGAGAGAAGTTTCTGTACGCGGATGACCCTGTGAGGATGACAAGGGTAATACAACTAATTTAACAAGAACAACATTTGAAACTGAACATCATGAAACTGACCATGAAAATATTCACTGAAAAATAAAGATAAATGATAGCTTCAATTAAAAAAAAAATCATATATAAAATATGAAATGCTTTGTAAAGCAGGAAGTTTATCAGTGGTATAGTAACCATATATGAATTGCATATGGCTCACATGAACACGAAGTGTGACCAGCTTCATGAAGCCTAAAATAAAAGCTTTTTATATTTGTCATGATCCCAGCCTGTGTTCCCATGGTCTTGGGTGCACTTTTATGTTATTTCTTGTTTGATTTGTTTATGTTTATTTGTTTGTTAATAAAATAACTGCATTTGGATCCAGCTCTCCCTCGTTTTTTGAGTTCACCTATAATTACAGTATCATAAACTATATTACAGTAAAATAAACATCAAACATGAAAACCATGAACTAGGAACAGAATGAACACACCAAACATACTGCCATGAATGACACGAAACACAGGGGTGTACACAAGGGGTAACTGGCAAACAAGACACACCTGGGAACAAGCAAAGAACGAAAAACTACAAAGGAATACAAAACATGGCACAGAACAAGAAATAACATAAAAGTCCACACAAGAAGGATCATGACAGACCTTCATCTCATTTTAATGATATTTCTCAAAAGTACAAAATAACACAAAATAACAATTTATTAGAAAGTGAAATAACTTTTTCAACCAAAAGATCCCAATCATTTTTACACTATTTCTTTATAAATGATACCAAAAGTTTGAAATCAGTATTTTTTTTATGTTTTTGAAAGAAGTCTCAAATGCTCACCAAAGCTGGGTTTTTTTTTTAATTTTTTTTTTTTTTTAAAATACAGTAAATACAGTTCTGTGGAGAGTTGGAGCTCAAGAACAATTTCTTATTAATGTTGAAAACATTGTGCAGCATAATATTTTAGTGGAAAAAGAAAAGTGATAAAAAAATTCCAGGATTCTTTGATGAATAAAAAGTTTAAAAGAACAGCAATATTTTTAAATAAATCTTCTGTAACAAATGTTTATACTGTCACTTCAGATCAATTTAATGCATCATTGCTGAATAAAAGTAGCCTATTTTTATTTTATTTATTTTTTTAACTTACTGACTCCAAACTTTTGAAAACTAGTGTAAACTATATTTACATTTTAACAATATTAAAAAAATTACATATAAAAATAAAAACATATCAGCAACAGTTCTGGGTTATTGCCAGAGAGCATCACTGATAGAGGGTTTCTTACCAGCTGGTCAAAGTTCATGAGGAAACTCCAGTTCTTCTCCCTGTCATAAAACAGCCATGAAGAATTTACAACGCGATATTATATATAATATAGGCCTACCTACGATACGATGCATTTCACTATTTAGAAACGAAATCTTTATCGTTTTATTAGCCTAGGCTATATGATGGTGGTTGTGTGTATGTAACCACGGCTGTATATTTAGTTTGTAGAGGATGAGTAACCGTAACGCACACCGTCCAGGGGGCGCCTGGTCAACCACAATCCATCCCGTATCAAATAACGGGTCAAACAATGGCACATTTAAGAGGGGAGAGAAAAGATTAGTAACGCAACTCCAGGGAAAGTGAGTAACAAACATGCAACTCCACTGAAAGTGAATTAAATAATATTTCTTACCATTCTTTCATACCGGTTCGCTCCGCGCGCACAAACTCTTTCCAAACCTGGTCTTGCTTTACCGGGTCTCGGGTATCATCGCCTTGCGTCGGTGTGTCACCGGTGTTTCGTGTCCTGCCCGCTGAATTCCTGAACACAGAGACCGAGGACTGAGAGGCGAGGGGACCGTTGGGTCGGTCCGGTAAACGGTACCCAGCCGAAGTGGCGCGCCGCGTGTTTCCTTTTCTGTCCATCACTCACAGCCCTTGAGCTTGTCAACCAAACAAGTTTAAGCCACTGTAAAGTTCATAACCTATTTAGCCACTTGACTTTTAAAATGGTGACTCAATGTAAGAAACTTTCTTTTTGGAAAAGAGCTCTGTCTTGCTCTGAGGTGGATGGACGTGTCGCGCGCGCTAGCAATCACAACACGAGCCGAGGGCTGCTGCTGCTGCTGCTGACGCCCGGTTGCGCGGAGATTCGCTCTTGTTTACCCGGGACGTTTCCCCGGGAGACAGCCGGGCGATGCTGGGATACCCTCTCAAAGCTTTTGTTAATTCACGAGGAGGCGAGACATCCGCTGCAGCAATGAGAGCAAATGAGCATTGCAAAAGCGAAAGACTGACAGGTTGGTGACATAACAGTACATGTAGGGCTATATAAAAGAGCACTGCTCAAACATGAACATTTAAGGGAAAAACACATTGACATACTATTTATCCTTATAATGTTCTCAATAACATGAGAAACAGTAGCCTAACCTGATGAAGTTTGTGGCAGTTAATTCATCCAAAGCTGCAGTTTTGGACAGGTATATGCATGCCAATGAGAACAAACATGCCTGCTCAATTGAAAAAGTATGACTTCAGTGAAGATTCCTTCACACTGAGGTTAGAGATGAGTGATTCTGCTACTGGGGAAATCTTGTCCCAAACAGAGATGAATTGTTCCATTGTGACATTTGACCTCTAATTGAGAGGTTACTAGATCACAGTCCTGCTCTGTTAACATAAAATATATCTCCTGCAGGCCTTTTTATCGTTAACTTAAACCATAAATAAATTTAATTAATTGAAATAAAATAAACATTAATGAAAATAAAATATAAAAAAACTTCAAACTTACTAAGCTAGTTGCTAAGGTAACATTTCTCATTGCCCTTTAGTTTAAGCAAAAGTACTGAAATGACTAAAACTAAATATATAACAATAATAAACTAAAACATAATAAAACTATAGACTATATATTTTAAAACAAAAAAATAATAAAAAATGACAAAAACAAAATATAAAAATAACATCTAATTAAAAATATCAAAACCCCTATAAACCAAGGATACTAAAACAGCACTGCCTTTAACAATTACATAACTTGTCTCTTACATTTTCTATTGTAAAACATTTTATAATATTTATATCATAATGTTTGAAGGTTTTTTAACCCTTTAAAGGGCACAAACAAACAAAAATCCAACAAAGACACAAAGAATACAATTTTATTATTTTATTATCAATTTGACATGTTGTCCCAAGTAAATATGTAAAACATATCAACATTTATTTTGAGCTCAGTTGTTTTCTCACAACATACTGTCATGTACTTCTATATCATGTTTATGAGTTTGTGCTAGAGGCACCTGACCTGAGCAGTTGACCAGATTATTGACCAGCCAAGGCCCACAAATGGACGTATAGACATAGTTCCTAAGATTCTTGTGTGAGTGTGTGTTGCTTAAATCTGGTGTCTGAAAAAAATATTTTTATACAATATTTTCAGTAGCTACCATGCAATATTTCTTTTTTCAGGCTTCTTTCTTTTTAAATGCGTTTTTTTCCTGTAGCCCTGTAGGGGGCGGTATACTCCATAATTTGCGTATTACTTATAAGAAGCAGCAGGTTAATCACAAAGATGTAAATGAAAGGGAGGAAAGGAAAAAATAACAATTTAAGCAACATTTTAATTTTCATAATTAAATGCTGTTAGTTTAACAGTTTCTTCTGACATATTTTTCTCTTTCTGGGCTGTGGGCGGAACTGAGTTCACATACCGTGTCACGGCATTAAATAATTTAGCTGAGTCCAGTAAAGCCTGTGATTCACTGTGACAGTAGTTCTGACTTCAGCTTTTGGGGTGCAGGTGATGTTGTACCTGCAGTGAGTCAGACAGGTCCGGTTCCGCACACCTAATAGAAATGAGAGGACAATGAAATAACATTGGACTGACTTGAATAACCTGGTTAACACTAATAATAAAGATCTTTACCATATATCTGGGATTTATCTAATTCAATAAAAGGAATGGCCAACTTTGTGCCATAGCAGTATAGCCAGAATGACCAGCCCATCTAAATCCATTTGAAGAGTGTTGTTTGCTCTGCTGTTTGACTCAATGGAATTGAATCATGACAGTGCTGTCATGTGCATTTATCAGCAAAAAACAAATACATGCAAACACAAACAGTTGATTTAGAAGAGATTACCCACTGAATTCAGAATGCATATCACACAATCACAAAACACCCGCCACAAAACACAAAACATACTTGATGATAATAGATAATATATGAGAAGATTAGAAATATTGCAAGTTAATATCTGATACTTTCAGACAGATTAAGTTATTCATAGAAAATGAGTTTTCATCTACAAGTTTTAAATGTCTTGACCTTTTCCTTTGAAGTGTAATATTGATATTTTTTCAGATACATTTTCAGGACTAAACATCTAACCATTACCGAAAATTGTATGGGAACCCCAGACATGTCATACGGTCACACCCACAGCAGGGGGAGATGTCCATAAGTTCCAGCTTTTAAACATCCTGCCAACCTCCATATTGATTTGCAAGAGCCTTGTGGGATACTATCATCTTCAAACCCATTTTAAGCAAGGCTTACTCGTCACCCCCCAACCAATTACTGCCTTTCACCATGAACTCATTTAATGATACGATTAGAGGCAATTTTTCCTATGGATAGATATCCGATTCCTGACGCACGACGCCCACACACGTTCCCATCAGCCTCATTCAAGGTGACAAAATTGTTGGTAAAGGTGAAGAGAGAGTGAGGGAGATGAAATCCCTCCATGAATTGTACAATAAGATCAGAGAATGACTATTTCAGGATGCTTGTTTATTTAAAAGTCTTTTGATTCAGACTGGCAGATCCACAGTTCTATCAGGACTTCGCTTCTCTGATCTGGCCTTTCGAGACTGCTAATTAATTTAGAAAGTTTATCCCCATTTCCTCAAAGGACCTCCCACACACTGACAAAGTGACTTTATATCAGACCAGAGTATGCGTGAGAGACAGCGAGACAAATCAGCATTAAAAAGGCAGACAAACAGGTATAAAAAGTATGTGTGCATGATCTATGAGTGAGTCAGTGTGTGAGTACAGACTGAAATATATGCCTGAGAAATGTTCACTGGCATGAGGAATTGCATGTGGGTGTTTAGAGGAAGATGTGATTTCTTTGGTGTATCATTAATATCTCAAAAAAATTAATTAAACATTACACTGTGTCCCAGGGCATCACCTGACAAACAGTACATGGTATGACCGTACAATACACCATGTATAAAGTATTCCACTGAAGGCAGAGTCACGGCACGGACGCTGTAATCAGGTACCTACTGTCCCCCACCCCAAATTTTCTTGGGATGAGACTGGCGTGGCGGTGGCCATCTTGAGACAAGACTCTGGAACGGGGGTGGCTATCTTGGCCGAGGGCTCACGGGTTGGAGCCGATGTGTGTGCTGCCCAAACACTCAAAATAGCCGTGGCGACTATGAGGAGTGCTGTATCTTCCGGATCTGACTCAGGTGCGGCAACCATCTTGTCCCAAGACACAGGCACGGCAGGCATGACGTGAACGGTCTCTGGCTCGGGAGGTATGACGTGAACAGTCTCTGGCTCGGGAGGCATGACGTGAACAGTCTCTGGCTCGGGAGGCATGACGTAAACAGTCTATGGCTCGGGAGGCATGACGTGAACAGTCTCTGGCTCGGGAGGCATGACGTGAACAGTCTCTGGCTCGGGAGGCATGACGTGAACAGTCTCTGGCTCGGGAGGCATGACGTGAACAGTCTCTGGCTCGGGAGGCATGACGTGAACAGTCTCTGGCTCGGGAGGCATGACGCGAACAGTCTCTGGCTCGGGAGGCATGACGTGAACAGTCTCTGGCTCGGGAGGCATGACGTGAACAGTCTCTGGCAAGGGCGTAGGTTTAGGGGGGGACGCTAGGTACTAGTCCCAATCAATATTTTGAGATGACAAATTTGTCCCCACCAATATTTAGCAAGCTCCTTTGAACTGCTATTTGGATATTTGCGCTGCATTTGGATCTTTGCGCTGCTATTTGGATCGATTCCAACGGCCAGGACGACGACAGTACAAGATACGCCGTAATTTGATTGGCGGCGGGGTATCTGACAGGCAGGCTACACGCGCGGGCCTGGACTACTTTTTGTGCTTGCACTCACTGGCAGCAAGCGGGTGGTGTGTGCGTGTGTGTGTGTGCGTGACGACGCCGACGGTAAGTTACCAGGGCTGTCTCTCTGCCTGCAATATACAAAGGCCAGAGTAAAACATTTTAATATTCCATTTTTTTTTTGCCCCTTTTTGTACTTTGTAGATCAGCTATGTCACCCAAGAAGAAGAAAGGGGACATACGAAGCTTTTTCATAGTGGGAGACAAAAATAACTAGCCACACAAATAACTAGCAGTAGTAGTGACTGACCAGGCTTTCAAATGCAGATTATACTGTGGAAAATAGTATTAACTGGTGATCCTGGTTACCCAGGATATTGTTACAGTTAAACCTAGCTTCTGCAATCTTTCAAGGTTAGGAGCATTAATTAGGGGTGTGCAGCACGGATAGACTCATAGAAGTCGCGCTATCATGATAGAATGCTACGTTAGCAAGTCACTGAATGTTAATTAGCCTACCTGCATGTACCTTAACTTAGGGGGGGGGGTGTCCCCACCAAAGCTGAGACCAAACCTACGGCCATGGTCTCTGGCTCGGGAGGCATGACGCGGACAGTCTCTGGCTCGGGAGGACTGTTACTTATCTTACAACAAAATAATTCCCGGAGGAAGGGAAGTGGGGGGGAAGGGAGGGGGAAGGGAGGGGGAGGGGGAGGGGGAAGGGGAGGGGGGGGGGAAGGGGAGGGGGGGGAAGGGGAGGGGGGGGGAAGGAGGGGGGGGGTGTCCCCACCAAAGCTGAGACCAAACCTACGCCCATGGTCTCTGGCTCGGGAGGCATGACGCGGACAGTCTCTGGCTCGGGAGGCATGACGCGGACAGTCTCTGGCTCGGGAGGCATGACGCGGACAGTCTCTGGCTCGGGAGGCATGACGCGGACAGTCTCTGGCTCGGGAGGACTGACGTGAAGAGGCTTAGCAGGCGCTGTGGAATTGCAGGGTTCCTCATCCACAAAACCCACAGTAAATGAGGAGCCACTCAGCAGAAGTGCAAAGTCAATATACTCAGCCAGAGTACATGGGACATTGCTCTCAGGCATTAAGTAATTTCAATGGTAATTAAGTCCATTGCGAGAGATGCCCTTGAGGGCAGCACATTAAAGTCCACCTGATAATTTCACAAAAATCCACCACATAATTCTCTACAGAATGATCACCTTGGCGTAGACATACTAGGGTGACTGCTGTGTTCATTGTTGTGGGTAAAGTTTTCTGTAAAGTATTCCAAGGCAAGTTGTAGAGAGAACCCAAGTGCAGTTTATTTACAAACATAACAAGATCAAATATAAAACAAAAGCATGGCATGAACTCAAAAACATTGACATGATGCTTACCAACCATGGTTACAGTGAAATAAAACTTAACAAAGACACATGGCAAACATGAGGGCTTACACACAAGACTAATGACAAGACAAGGGACACCTGTGAACAATGAAACAATGAACCAATGATAACATGACACATCAGAAGAGGGAACACATGGCAGGATCACATGACTTGAACAGGGGATCACATGACAGACATTAAACAGGAACATGAAACATAACCAAATCGTGACAACAGTATATGCATGAATAATCTTAAGAAAAATGTGTTCATATTGAGTGTTTATTTCAATTAAATCATCTATACTTGTACATCTAAAATGCACTAAAATAAATAATAGTCAACTAAAGTAAATTATAGAGATATAAAAATCAACAAAAAGGTGACAATGTCACTATTGGCTGTAAAACCAAAAATAGAAGAAAAAAAAAAGAAAATGGAAAGGTTGACTGAAAGGTTGCATGTACATATCCAGTTTAAGGGATCTTAAGTGATCCATTAATTCACATTACAAATCACAATGCCTAAAAATGTCCTGTCAGTTGTATGTGATAGCCTACATGTTGGTCTGATTAAAACTATTTTCTATAAATCAAATGGGAAGCAACGAAAGTCACCAAAAGAATACACTAACCATTACCTGCTTCTGAACCTTTCATATACTAAAATAAAAATCACTTGTTTTTGATTCTAGTTATGGAGTTGACACAGACGCACATGCACGCCATGTTTCTCCTAGTCACACAGGCTTAATATAGATAGAGAGATGGACAAAACACTCCTACATCTGCCCTCATCATATCCACCTGATCACAGGTCAGGTCTGGCAGCTAAAAGAGTGTGCCGACTGGCCTATAATTTATTTAACCTTAAATAAATGATCTGGAACATGTTCTGAAGGTACTGGGAGAAATGACTTCAACTGGAGCACAAAATATCTGATGAAGAGTCGAAAGGTTGCACTGAAATGTTAGTGTGTTTTTGTTTGTTTATTTGTTTGTTTTCTTTGGTTATTATTACATTGCACCTGTACCCATATTCGGTGCATGTGCATGCTTTTTCTATACCGGAGCAAACACAACAACTACTTTAAATTTAAATAATTTAAATGTAATTTAAAAAGTTGACAGTCACCACGTATAACATCAAAACGTTTACAAAAGCAATTTCATTGTGATTGCCATATTAAGTTTTATGTGATGATTTATCAATAACAAAAAAATGGTTCCCAAATTGTGCATTGTAGGTCTATAATATATACCATGGTGGGTTGAACATTTGCCCCAAGATCAGGGTTAGTTGTTACACATTTACTCCTGTGAATGTTTCTTAAGGTGTAGGTTTATTTTCTTTAAGGTCAGTTGAAAATATGAAAGAGAAAGACCAGGAAAAGATACAGTTCATCTAACAGATACAGTTCATTTAACATGAGATAATGGGCATGTTGTCGCAGTCTATGGGATAAATGGCATTGAACAGTCTAGTTATAATTGAAAATTGAAAAAGAGTTATGAACCAATGAAAAAAAAAGGGTTAACGGTACCATAAAAAATATCAAACAACAGTTGTGGCAAACAAATATAGTAATGATTTTACTATTATGATAGGCAGTTTAGTTATGAGAACACAGAATCTCGACCTCTTAGTTGACCCTGCGGTCTGAAAGTATGCTACTGTGGTTCTCTTACGAGAGGTTCTCTCGTATTGCGTAAGCTAGCTTACGCCGCGGGAAAGATTAATCTTTTCTGAGAAATTGAAGCCAAAAATTATCCTATAATTTTGTATCTATTGTCAACGCAGTTCAGCTGCAGCAGAGCATGAGCAGGCTAGCTAGCAGCTCATTGGCTCGCTCACAGGGAACTGCTTAAGCCTATGAGGAGACACGAATGAACTCTCGGCCAATGAGAGTCTGACCTGCTCTCATTGCGTCAGAGCCCGCCGAAACGGGCGTGGTCAGAGAGTATAAATTCGCCTCTCAGGCTGTAAACTCTGATTTTTCATCTCTTCAGCGAGGCTACACGCATCTGCTGATCCTGAGAGAAGCCGCCGTCGTGGAAAAGGCACCTTCTAGCGAGCATCTGGGAGACTGAGGAAGCAGGCCGTCTTCGCCACCTTCAGCCGTCCTGCAAGCTAGCGCCATCCGACGGATTCATATCCTTTTATCAAAAGCTTCTTGTTTTGTGTGTGTGTGTATCTAAAAGAGCCGAGCGTCTTTGTAAAGATGTCTCGTTTTTCCTCCTGCGGTTCTTGCCGCGCTCCCCTCGAGACTGGAGACCGCCACGTCATCTGCGCTCTCTGCCTCGGATTGGAGCACGCCGAGCTCGCCCTCGCCGATGGTGGCTGCGATCTCTGCGAGGAGATGCCGTTGTCGACCCTGCGGGCTCGACTTCAGGCCACAAAAGCTGCTTCCGCGCCGCCTTCGACTTCGCCGCGTAAGAAGAAACGCCGCTCGCAAAGGCCGCCGGAACCCCAGCCAGAAGCGTTCATCCCGCCGGAGCCTGTCGCCTCCCGCTCTCCTTCTCCGCCGCTTCCGGACATACAGTTGCCGCCGAGTGGCCGCTCTGTCGCCTCCGACGACGCCGCGGACATCAAGGAGACATGTTCGCTTCTCGCTTCAGACAGTGAGGATTGGTCCAGTTCTCACGCCTCTTCGGCCCGAGAATCCTCTAGGACCCGCGCTGGAATTGAGGAGGAATTAGTGCGCCTCCTCTCACAGGCCGTCGAACGCCTCGGGCTCGATTGGTCTCCTCCCCCCGAGCAGACCATCAACCGTATGGACGGCAGCTATTTCCGCCAGCGCTCGACTCCCGTCACTAAACGGGCCGCGCCCTTCTTGCCCGAACTGCACGCGGAACTCACAAAGTCCTGGAATGCCCCGCTCTCTGCCAGAACCCGCTCCGACTCTTCCGCCCCGCTTCGCGTTGTGGACGGAGCCGCAGAAAAGGGCTATCTTTCCATTCCCCCTGTAGAGGACCTGGTCGCCGCACATCTGTGCCCGCCCTCCACGAGATGGCGCTCATCACCTGTGCTTCCTTCTAAAGCCTGCAGAGCGACTTCGAGCTTCCACGCGCGCGCTTACTCAGCCGCCGGCCAAGCAGCCTCTGCACTTCACTCCATGTCCGTCCTCCAGATTCTACAGGGTGATTTACTGCGTGAGTGGGACGAGAGCGGAAAAAATCCCCCCTCAGTCGCGGATTTGAGGAGCGCTATGGACATTGCCCTTCGCGCTACAAAGTCTGCTGCTCAAGCCCTGGGGAAATGTATGGCCGCCATTTGCGTGTCTGAAAGACATTTGTGGCTCACGCTCGCCGACATGGGAGATTCCGAGCGCGCCGCTTTTCTCAACGCCCCGCTCTCTCCGTCCGGCCTCTTCGGATCTGCTGTCACGGGTATCGTTGACCGTTTCTCCGAAGTGCAGAAAGCCTCCCAGGCCATGAATCTTTTTCTGCCTCGTCGCGCTAGCTCCTCTGCAGGCCGCTCACGTGACCAGCCTCCTGCACGAGCCCCACCCCAGCGCCCAGCTCAGCACAGTCAGACTTCTCAGCGACGCCAGGGGGGCCGCCCTCGTTCTCGCTCCGACAGCCGCCACAGACCGCCGCCTCCCCGTGGGCCTCGGTCCAGGATCACGCTGAAACCTGATCACTCTAAGTCTGCCTAGCACAGCTGAGAAAAAGACGGCGCTCTCCCGCCGAGGCCGGACCGCCGTCAAAGTTTCGCCCTCTGTTAGTCCCCGCTCACGCGGCTACTACAGCAGTGTACCCCGCCATTACCAAGCCGGTTCCCTTTCCCGCTTGCATGAGCACAAACGCCGTTTTCACGGCGACCCAGAGAAATCTCAAAAAGAGCATAAAAGCCTCACGTGTAGAAAATGTGCCCACAACACTGTGTTCACTCATACACAAAAGCATTTCAGTTCCCGTGTGTCTCACAGAGCCCACTCTCATAAAGCGGTTCCAACCCGCTCGAGTTTCAGAGTGCATAAGCGCGCCCACGAGCCCGTGTGCGCGTCCCACCTCTGCCCACTCTGTTACACGGCCCTTAAACGCATCTCTGAGTGTAAGTCCCGCTGTCATAAACACGATGAGCGCGCCCGCGCGGCCCGCTGTGTACAGCAACGGGGACCATGTAGCCATTCACCCCTTAGCGTTACGCTTCAAAGCGTGGGAAGCTATTCCGGGAATTTCCCGCTGGGTGCTAAACACAATAAGGCTAGGCTATCGCTTACAGTTTCACCGCCGCCCTCCACGTTTCCGAGCTCGGCTAGAGACTATTGTGAACCCAGAAGCAGTGACTCTGCTCCGTTCAGAGATAGCAAAACTATTGTGCAAAAGGGCTATAGAGAGAGTCCCTCTATCTATGAGCGAGTCGGGGTTTTACGGCCGTTATTTTCTGGTTCCAAAGAAAGACGGCGGCCTCAGACCAATCTTAGACCTCAGATTTCTGAACAAAGTTCTCATGAAGAGACAGTTCAAAATGCTCACTATCAGAAAACTCCTCGCGCATGTGCGCCAGGGGGACTGGTTCATTTCACTAGATCTGAAGGATGCTTACTTTCAGATTCAGATAAATCCCCTTCACAGGCCATTCTTACGTTTCGCCTTCGAAGGCCAGGTTTATCAATACACCGTCCTCCCGTTCGGCCTATCCCTAGCACCCCGCACTTTTACGAAGTGCATGGATGCGGCGCTCGCCCCCCTGCGGAGTCAGGGGCTGCGAATACTGAACTATTTGGACGACTGGCTGATTTTGGCACAATCACAGAGGGAGCTACTGTCTCATCGTACAGTCCTCCTCGACCATCTGAAAAGCTTGGGCCTCTCTGTCAACTGGACAAAGAGCGCACTTCAACCCAGTCAGACTATCTCCTTCTTGGGCATAGAGCTAGACTCGGTCTCGATGACGGCTCGCCTGTGCAGCGAGTGTGCAGCGTCTCGCCGCATCCTTTCAGATGAACAGACTCACACCTCTGAAAACTTTTCAGAAGGCGCTGGGTTACATGGCCTCAGCCTCCGCAGTGCTCCAGCTGGGGTTACTGCGCATGCGCCCGCTTCAGTCCTGGTTGAAGAGCCGTGTGTCTCACCGCGCGTGGACCACGGGCCGCCAGCTGATAAAGGTAACGCAGACCTGTATCACAGCTCTGCAGCCATGGACCATGACAGAATGGTTTCAGCGGGGCGTTTTCCATGGGGACCTTTTCTCGCCGAAAAGTCATTTCGACAGACGCATCCAACATGGGTTGGGGTGCGGTCTGCGAGGGCTCACCGGCCTTCGGCCCCTGGTCAGCTCAGGAGAGTCTCCTCCACATAAACTGTTTGGAGATGCTGGCGGTCGAGAACGCGCTCACGCGCTTTCTGCCGCGCATTCACGGTCACCATGTGCTGATCCGTTCGGACAATATGGCTGTGGTCTCCTATCTAAACCGTCAGGGCGGTGTCAGATCCAGAATTCTCTTCCGGCTGACAGAACGCATCCTAGTTTGGTTCCAGTGTCACCTGCTCTCGCCCAGACAGTCTGTCCAGGAACCCCATTCCCCCTGGCGAATGGTCCCTGCACACTCTTACAGTCCAAAAGCTGTGGCGAATATTCGGCAGAGCAGAGGTGGACCTCTTCGCCTGCTACCACAGGTGCTTCAGAGAATCAGGGAAACACGCCACTCGGTGCTCCTCATAGCCCCGCGTTGGGAAGGTCAGACTTGGTTTCCGGAGCTCACTCAGCTGTCACAGACAGCCCCGTGGCCCATTCCAGTCAGAACAGATCTCCTCTCCCAAGCTCGCGGCACGATCTGGCATCCCCACCCAGAGCGCTGGGCGCTTCATGCGTGGGTGATCAACGACTACCCGTTGCTTTGCCAGAAGGAGTGTTAAACACGATCATGCAGGCTAGAGCGGCTTCTACTAGAAGGCTCTATGCGTCTAAATGGTCTGTGTTCTCTAAGTGGTGCACCGACAGAAACTTGGACCCACGGTCATGCGAGGTTCCTTCCTTGCTAGTGTTTCTCCAAGAGAGAAACAGCCGATAGCCGATAGTGTTTCTCTATCGGCTCTGCCTGCATCCGATAGCGAATCTGACTCTAATCTCCTGTGTCCGGTCAGGGCCCTGAGATTATACTTTACTCGCACTGCTCCGGTCAGACGAGCTGAGCAGCTTTTTGTTTCATTCGGTGGGCGCACCAAGGGGTTGGCCGCCTCGAAACAGTCTCTGTCCAGATGGATAGTTGATGCCATTGCAGCCGCATACGCGTCAAAAGACCTGCCATGCCCTCTGGGCATCAGGGCCCATTCCACTAGAGGCATGGCCTCATCGTGGGCTTGGTCCAGCGGAATTTCCATTCATGATATTTGTGTGGCAGCGGGATGGGCTTCCCCCTCCACCTTTATCAGATTTTACAATCTGGAAGTTCCCGCCTTGCAGGCTAAACTACTAGCAGTCTAGTATGTTACAGCTCTTCTGGTTGAGCTGCACTATAGGGAGTTATTCACGCAGACCGGTCTCGTTCTGTCCCTCCTTATCATGTGCTTATGTACTTCACAAATCCTCGGCCCGCTCCGCTGGCCTTTGTCACATGTACATATTTTATTCCCACTCATAAGGGTTCCCCGGGGTCCCCCCTGGGACTCATAGTGGATGCTTAGCACGCACGGCGTTGACCAGGTGTTCCCGCAGCGTAAGCTAGCCTCTCGTAAGAGAACGAATCGGTTACCTAACGTAACCTCGGATCTCTCTAGATGAGGGAACGAGTATTGCGTTCCTGGCCGTGCTTGTGCTACTAGCGTTCTCGCTTCATTCTATGAAAACCAGAGTTTACAGCCTGAGAGGTGAATTTATACTCTCTGACCACGCCCGTTTCGGCGGGCTCTGACGCAATGAGAGCAGGTCAGACTCTCATTGGCCGAGAGTTCATTCGTGTCTCCTCATAGGCTTAAGCAGTTCCCTGTGAGCGAGCCAATGAGCTGCTAGCTAGCCTGCTCATGCTCTGCTGCAGCTGAACTGCGTTGACAATAGATACAAAATTATAGGATAATTTTTGGCTTCAATTTCTCAGAAAAGATGAATCTTTCCCGCGGCGTAAGCTAGCTTACGCAATACTCGTTCCCTCATCTAGAGAGAACCGAGGTTACGTTAGGTAACCGATTCGTTTTATTGTGTTTATTGAATCAAGAATATGATTATATTAAAATGTTAGTCTGAATGACAGAATTCACAAAACATTTTGAACTAGATTATTGAAACTAATATATAAAACCACAGCTAGAGAAAACACTTGACTTGTTGAATGATTTAACAGTTACTGAAATGAAGCCCTTCTGACACTTTCCTCATGTAACTAGCCCCAGTCTTCCCAAATATAACAAGAAAAAAAATAATGACGATGGCATGTTTTCTTTAGATATTCTGTTCAAATATGCACAAAGAACACATATTCTATCAAGTGATTCAGTTACACAGGTACAGCTAAAATGCTCATTGCCTTCTTTCTTTACACCCTTCAAGAAGTCTAGGGGAAAGTGCAAAAGACTGACACGAATCGTCTCACAATCAAGAGCTCACTTGACTGGAAATGCACTTGCCTTTTTTTTAGCAGCACGAGCGCTTTTCCATTTGTGATCTCTGATGAAGCCCAGGCGCAAACAAGCCTTCCAAGCGAGGAAAACGAGAAAAGATTCAAACAAGGTAGGTACATTAGGCAAAAAATTTTTTTTTATCTTTTTAATGGTCTGCGCTCAACAATCACACATATACAGAAGAAATCATTTAGAAATAATCCCAGAAATGTCAAAACACAGATAAAGGGGTCAAATAAGGAATCAAAAGACCCCACTGTGTCGTACTTCATTTGATTTTCCTTAATTCTTCCTCCCACACACAAAATGGGGGGCTTGCAGCCCACAACAAGCTGACCCCTGACTGATAATGATCCAGGGATGGCTTCCGCTGTTACTTTTTACAGCAAATTCGTCTCTCCGGGTTGCAGTCCAATGGCCCTTACTAAAGCTGTTATATAATTGCTATTTTTCCCTGCATCCTTTCCACAGAGAGATGGAGGCATGATGACTGTAATTATCCTGCCGCAAAGCAGACAAAACGGGCAAACGGCTGCTGCCCGCCTGACAGAGGAAATGGTAAAACCTTGTGTTCTTTATTCCCTTTCAGTTTCATTCTATCCCTTTCTCTTTCTTTGCGCATACATTTCACCAATTACTTTTGTAAAGCCACTGAATATGAAATATATTTGAGTGTATGTGAAAGATGGAAGTGTGTGTGTATTAATTAATATTAATGTAGCCTAAGTATTAGTGTGGGTGTGTGCTTGTAAGTGCATGCGAGTTCGGTTTGATAACTTGTGGCAGTTGAATTGAGCCCTGCCTCACAGTTTCCCTTAGATACAACTAATCAGCCGTTTAATTACATGGGCCTCTGTTTGTATTCAGCCTTTATGGGCTTTTACATGGTTGAAGACAGTAATTAAAAACCAGTTTCAGAGAGGAAGAGATGACATTGAGTCTGACAGAGACAGCCCAATGATTTCAATAAGAATGACAGTATAACGCTTTAAAAGAAGCACTAGTCTGTCTTTTGTTTAAAGAGATTGTCATACGTTAAGTGCTTTCTTTTTCTACATTTGTGCCTCTGTGTCTCTCTCTGTATTGTGTTTTGCCTCCTTATTTTTCTCCCAACGCCTTAAGTTTCTTCAGGCGACAGGAAGCTTGAGCATAGGACTTGGTAACCAAGCAACAACATACCAACCACACTCTAAAATTAGGGAAGTGATGACGTCAAGGCAACCAAAACAAAATCATAAGAACATTAAAATGCACATATAACTGCAAGGAACGCTCACACTGACCAGCAGTTTCTATACTTCAATCAACATCACATAACCATTTCTTCCCCATAATAGAGCAAAAATATATCTTCAATAAAGCTGCACATCGTATCACAAAGGTAATACACCGCCAGTCATTCACGCTACTGAATTAAGTCATGGATCAAAGAAAAGCAGTGTTATTATTTTAGGAAATTGCCATAGATATGGCACCTCAGACTGAACAAGCAAAGCTTAATTTTCTGTTCCAAATCGCCTTAATTACAGTGCTAATCTGTCCAAATGAGATACATCCAGGGTATTTATTCTGTTAATCAGTTGGCAGAACTAAAAGGGCTCCAGTCTGAAGGATCTATCTATACAGGGCCTTTTTTTGCCACACCTGGATTAAGAAAATGTACCGGCCATGAAACTGATTTTGCAAAAACAGGCAGTAATAACACCATTTTTAGAAACCAGTGGGAAAAAAACACAATTCTCTATTCCAATTTCGATACCACACCGCGAAAACTAGCCTAACTACACCGTAAAAAATAATAGGATCAATTAGATATGACAACATAGGTTTTTACTTTGCTTTAACTCATCAAAATAAGTTAAGCAATTTTCAACTTTTTAAATAAGTTATACAAGATTCAACTATTTTTTTTAAAGTCAGTTTAATGTAATTTCAGTTGAAATGACTTAAACACCCAAGTTGATTGTACTTAAAAAAATTTAAGGCAGCAACTTTTTTTTACAATTAAATTAAAAACATACATTATTAAAGACAAGTAACAGTTTTCAGGTAGAGACATTGAATAAAGTAATCAAATGTAAAATTACTCTGGATAGTCTTCACTGTTAGCCTGGGAAAACCCAGACAACTTCCGGCAAATTTAGATTTGCTCTGAAAGTTAGTCTGGCAAAGAGCTCATTCAAGCCCATTTCCAATCCGTCATAATCGAGGCACCAATCAGAAACGCTGGGGCGGGCTTTACACGATGATGACAGCGCTGGGATTTTGAACATGATTTTGTAGCCTACATTACAAAGATGGATGCCACCGTCGAACATAACTCGTTCGAATCAGCTATCGCGTCTGTTTTAAGCGATTTGAACGTTTCCTTTTTGTTAAAAACCGAGCAAAGAACAACACTTTGAGATGTTTCTCCGCCGCTCTGCATACGTCATCTCCTTCATCGCTCTGATTGGGTTTAGGTCTATCCGCGACGTCTGTTGGTGACGCCCCTCTGGAAATGATTTGTCTATGTTACAACTGAGAATGGTCTGGTTTTAACCAGGCTACTTCACTGTATAAACATTGTTTAATCCTTATTGAAGTTACAAAAGTTATTCAGTCAAGAGCAGTGAGTGTTTTTTTCTTTGTCTTTTGATGTTTGATTAACATTAAAAACACAGACAGCAGCAGGATTATCAGGACATGTCCGTTTAAGGCTAAAGCGTGAATCTGTTACACATGTTTTCTTACTGTTTACGTTCACTTTAGCCATAACCGACAATGTTTACTTAGATACTTGCCGAGATGGGCATTTTTGACATAATTTTATATGGATTTGTCTATTCAAGCGCATGAAGACGTGAAAGGTTTTCTGGGTGCACGCTTAACAAAATTAAGTAACAAATTAAGTTCCCTTTCGCATCTTCTTGTGCTTGAATATTTAAATTGGTAAGGCTTAAACTTACGTGACGATGCGACGCTGGCCCGTCAACTGTCCCGTGCATCATTTACATTCATGTTCTCACAACATTGCATTAGAATTCATAAAAATGTTAGCGGCCAACTGGCGATTGGCACCATTTCATTTACTTTTAACTCGCATTTGGCCCTTGGTGAGTGTTAATTTTAGGCCCTGGATGGCTGGATCTATACACTCAATGAATCACCTTTCAAAGAAGCACTGTTCATGGCACTTTCAACCGCCCAGTCTGAGAGAGGTTGACCTTCATCTCACGCAGCCAGACTTTTGATGTGCAGCTTGAGGTCTAGTCCTCATTGCAGCTTATTCTGGCCAAGAACCTCCCACTAAGAAAGAGACTGTCTGACTGGCATCTTAAGTGGCCACCAACCATGAGCAGTTGTACAGAAAACACTGAAAAAATAGATTCAAAGATTAAAAAACATCAAAGGCCTGCAGTCAATGATTATCCAAAAAATAATTGGAAAAAAAAACAGTAAAAAAAAAAGCCTGAAAATGTCAAAACACAAAAAAGATGGTCACATTAATCAAACAAGGAATTTCAAGATCCCACCACATCATTATTCCTTTTTATTATTAAATAGAAAAAAGAGGACCAAAAGTGATAAGTATACTGATTATTTCACGAACATAACTCAGAACTAGTTAACATGCTACTTAGTACCTCAAACAAGCCTTAGCTGTGCCATTGTTGTTATGGATGCTTGATTGTGTGCAAAAAGTAATAGCAGTCAGAAAAACTATCAGACATTAGATGCTAACGTCTTCACTGTTATACGCCAATGAAAAGAAGCACTACACAAACCAGACTGGTTTAAATAGGGTTTTCCCATGTTAAAGAGAGGGAACATGAGCTCTGGCACAAAGAAAGATGTAATTAACTCTGATAATATGGTGTTTGTGTAAATTTGAGCAGCCCAGTAACTAGCCAGACTGTCCTTGACTTACTCCAACACTGCCAGTTTTCTTCTCTCAGGCCAGTTCTCACAACTCTCTTCTGACTCTCCCACTCTCTTGTTGTCTCTCTTTCTTCTCTCTCTCTCTCTCTCTCTCTCTCTCTCTCTCTCTCTCTCTCTCTCTCTCTCTCTCTCTCTCTCTCTCTCTCTCTCTCTCTCTCTCTCTCTCTGTGAATTTAATCCTTTTAGAGTTATCACCTCCACACCAGACCCTGCTCGGCTCCCAGCTCTCCAAGACACAGAGCAAACAGATTAACCCACAAGAGAGAGAGAGAGCAAGCGATGCTCCTATGGTGGATGGAAGGATGACGGAACAGTAATCCTACAAAGAAAAGTGTTACTCTGAGGAGCGAGGGAACGGTTTATTTGTAAAAGCTGTTAGGAACTCGTAGAGCATAGAATATCCTTGAAGGACATTTTGAGGGCTTGTTTATGTGGGTCAGGACAACATGAAAAATTATGTAATTCTGACTGTGGAGTTTCTCACTGAAGTAAGAAGCAAAGCACGTGTTTGAGGAATATAAGGGATACACAACCCCCTAGGGAGCACTAAGGACTTTTCCACGCCAAAGATCAAATCTGTGTGTACGCACGTTGTATAAATGAGGCCCCTGGACTTTTTGAGAAGGTCTGCTTGATTGAGTGTCACTCAGAAAGTTCCCTCTTCTTTCCCGCTGCCGATTGTTTTGTGTGCAAATGTTCATGCAAGAAAGTCTGGCAGAGCACTCTCAGCGCAGCCTGAGGAACAGGGTCTGTGGGAGTATCAGCACTGCCAGATGCCTTTCAGTCTCACAACAAACCTCTTTCTGTCAGAATGTTTGATAAATTGATCTCATGCATCAGATATTCTTTTCAGGTGCCACATACATTGATTATGGGACACTATTAAAATATAAATTTGGACATACTGATGACAGACAACAGACAAACTGCAGGATGTGAACCAGAACTCTTGACAGGACTGGGATTCATTATGCATTATGTTCTGCACACTGGCCTGGAACAACAAAAACTTGTTACTCTATAGTCAGTAGAAAGTTTGTTCCTAAATTCCTAAGGCCTTTAGTCTCACTATTTCAAAAGATCACTGAAAAAATGGGATTGAAACAATATTCACTCAGAAACAGCTATTGAATTAGGAGCCGTTTACACGACACCGTTTTCAACTAACAACAGAAAACTTATGTAATATTTTTTAAATAACATTTTAATAAAACAAATTTTTTAATACAATTTTATACAATTTTGAAGTAGAAAGACCTAAATAGTATTTTCTTGTAAAACAATAATAGCAGATGCTGTGAATTACTAGCAGGCAGAATATTGTGTTTACAGTTTTTGCTCTTATTTATTTATTTATTTTATTCAGAATATATTAGTAGCCTGTATCTGAGCAAAACCTGGGGCCTGAAAGGACCTGGGATGCTTCTGGTAAATTCAGTCTAGGGAGCACATCAAACTTTAATGAGAACAACATCTTCAAAGAGTGCCTTAAACACATTACATAAGTAAAGAAAACATCTGCAGAATCATATATTTTACAGACACATATTTTCATGGTTCTTTTAGATGTTTTTAATACTTATTTTTCTGACCCTGTTAAGCATTATATTATGTTTGTTTTATATTTTGCCCATGGAGGAGCTAAACTAATCAGTTATAAATAAACCGTCTGTGTGTGTGTGTGTGTGTGTGAGTGTGTGTGTGTGTGTGTGTGTGTGTGTGTGTGTGTGTGTGTGTGTGTGTGTGTGTGTGTGTGTGTGTGTGTGTGTGTGTGTGTGTGTAAAATAAAATAAAAACTTGATTTTGATTGTTTGAACATGGCATTGAGCAGCTTATGCGATCAGTATTGCACAGCACCACAACTTAGAATAACTAATTGTGACTCAAAGCGATTATCAGCCATGGTAAAATGGCCTCAGATTGGTGACCATAAAACTTTCAACAGATGGCTAAAAACTCAGAACAAACCGGCCAGTGAGAAACAACAAAGAGTTATATGGCGGTAAAGGGAGGACGTGGTATTTGCAGCTTGTTATATTATGTTAGTTATAGTCTATTAAAAGAAAAAAATTGCAAAAATGTGTGAGGCTATACTACTTGTCCTTAGTTTAATTATGAAGTTATTTAAAAAAAAAAAGTGAAAACAGTCTATAGTATTTCTCTGCTTAAAGAGCTTTATTGAGCTCACATTAACTTATATAACTAACCCAGCTTTGTCACAAACAGGTAAACAGGGGAACACTTAATCCAGACAACAGAAGAGAAATACTCAACCTCGCTTCTTTCCTCCAACCCACACAGCATCTAACTGATGATCAGCAGGAGTATAAATCACTCCAAAATGACGTGTGACGGCTCCTCAAATGGCGTTGTCCAGGCAACACGACCCCCAACTCTCTTTCTGCAGCCATACACGTACCTCTTTGTAAAGAGCTGTTATTTAAAGCTCAGGAACAAAAAGGGAACCAGTCATCTGTGCTTTCTACTCTCAGTCTGAAAAATTGTGAATCATGAGAAATGCTTGATAATGTTTAATTTTGATTCTCTCATAGGTTCAGTTCTCTTACGAGAGGTTCTCTCGTATTGCGTAAGCTAGCTTACGCTGCGGGAAAGATTCATCTTTGCTGAGATATTGAAGCCAAAAAATTATTTCATAATTTTGTATCCATACACAACGCAGTTCCTCTGCGGCAGACCTAGAGCGGGCTAGCTAGCAGCTCATTGGTTCGCTCAGAGAGAACTGCTTAAGCCTATGGGAGAGCGGGGCTGAACCCGCTTCCAATGAGAGGCGCCCGCGCGCTCATTGCGTCATGACCCGCCAGAATGGGCGTGGCCATGGTGTATATAAGGCGCTCTCCCAGGCTTATATGTTGATTCATTTCATCTTCAGCAAGCTGCACGCTTCTGCTGTTCCTGAGAAAAGCCATCGCCGTCGAAGAAGGCATCCTCTAGCGAGCTCAAGGACCCTGAAGAAGCCGGCCGTCTTCGCCACCTTCAGCCGCCCAGCAAGCTAGGCCATCCGACGATTGTATCCTTTCTCTATTTCTAAAAGAGCCGAGCGTCTTTTTAAAGGTGTCTCGTTTTTCCTGCGGCTCTTGCCGCGCTCGTCTCGAGGACGGAGACCGCCATGTCATCTGCGCTCTCTGCTTGGGACTCGAGCATGCAGAACTCGCCCTCGCTGATGGAGGATGCGACCTCTGTGAAAGCCTGCCGTTATCGTCCCTGCGGGCACGACTTCTGGCAGTGAAAACCGCTCCCGCGCCGCCTATTCTCTCGCCGCGTAAAAAGAAACGCCGCTCTCAAAGGCCGCCGGAGCCCCCAGCGGAAACATGCGGGCCGCCGCCGCCGCCTCCCGCTTCCCGCTCTCCCTCCCCGCCCCTGCCGGACATTCAGTTGCCGCCGAGTGGCCGCTCTGTTGTTTCCGATGACGCCGCGGAGGAGAAGGACTCCTGTTCACTGCTCGCTTCTGACAGTGAAGACTGGTCATCTCTCGGATCCGCGAGAGAGTCGACGGGGACCCACGCCGGGATAGAAGAGGAGCTGATGCGCCTCCTCTCACAGGCCGTCGAACGCCTCGGTCTCGAGTGGTCTCCTCCACCCGAGCAGGCCCCGAACCGAATGGACGGTAGCTTTTTTCATCGGCGCTCGACCCCCGCGTGCACCCGGGCCGCTCCATTCCTGCCTGAACTTCACGCAGAGCTGACAAAATCCTGGAATGCACCGCTCTCGGCTAGAAATCGCTCCGATGTATCCGC
This sequence comes from Rhinichthys klamathensis goyatoka, assembly GCF_029890125.1. Lineage (NCBI taxonomy): Eukaryota > Metazoa > Chordata > Actinopteri > Cypriniformes > Leuciscidae > Rhinichthys > Rhinichthys klamathensis. The sequence goes on along the minus strand of NW_026607005.1, from coordinate 25,216 downwards.
CTCGCTGCGCTCGGTGGACGGAGCCGCCGAGAAAGGCTATGCAGCCATGCCGCCCGTCGAGGACTTGGTCGCCACACACCTCTGCCCGCCCTCCGCTAGATGGCGTTCTTCACCCACGCTTCCTTCGAAGGCTTGCAGAGCGACCTCGAGCTTTCATGCTCGCGCTTACGCCGCCGCCGGTCAGGCCGCCGCTGCGCTTCACTCTATGTCTGTCCTCCAAGTGTTACAGAGCGATATTCTCCGTGAATGGGCCGAAGGCGGTAGAAAACCCCCCCCCGCCGTCACGGATTTGAGAAGTGCTACGGATCTCGCCCTTCGCGCCACTAAAGCCGCCGCACAAGCTCTGGGGAAATGCATGGCCAGCCTTTGTGTTGCTGAGAGACACTTATGGCTCACGCTCGCCGACATGGGAGATTCTGAGCGCGCCGCGTTTCTCAACGCGCCCCTCTCCCCGACGGGCCTGTTTGGATCTGCCGTCACGGGAATTGTCGATCGCTTTTCTGAAGTACAGAAAGCTTCTCAGGCGATGAACTTGTTTCTACCCCGCTGCGCTAGCTCTTCAGCGGGCCGCTCTCACGAGCCCTCCGCCAGAGCCCCATCACAGCGCCCCCCTCCGCAGACTCAAACAACTCAGCGCAGTCAGAGCGGCCGCCCTCGCCCTCGCTCTCGCTCTGACAGCCGCCGCAGACCGCCGCCCCCCCCGTGGCCCGCGACCCAAGATCACGCTGAAGCCTGATCATCAGAAGTCTGCCTAACAATGTCAAGAAAACGACGGTGCTCTCCCGCCGGGGCCGGACCGCCGTCAAAGCTTCGCCCTCTGCCAGTCCCCGTTATTTCGCCGATTGCTGTAGTGTTGACCGCCACAAACAAGCCGGTGTCCCAGCCCGCTTGCGAGCGACAAAAAGCCGTTTTTACGGCTACCCAGAGAAATCTCAAAAAGAGAAATTTTGCCAGTTGTGTAGAAAATGTGCCCACAATCATGTGTTCACCCATACACACAAGCATAACATATCCCGTGTCTCTATCAGAGCCCCATCACATGAAACGGGCACAGCCCGCTCTAATATCAGAGAACATAAACACGCCCACGAGCTCGTGCACGTGTCCCCTCTCTGCTCGCTCTGTGTCACGGCCCATAGACTCCTCTCTGAGTGCAAATCCCGTTGCCACACACATTCAAAGCGCGCCCACACACTGTGTCCAGCCCGCTATGTGCAGCAATCAGGGCAATACAGCCATTCGGCCACTAGCCGCATGCTCCAAAGCGTGGGAAGCCATTCCAGGCATTTCCCCATGGGTGTTAAGCATTATAAAGAACGGCTACCTGCTACAGTTTCGCCGCCGCCCGCCTCGTGCGCGCGCGCAGCTCGAATCTTCTGTCAGCCCGCTGGCCGCCGGCACGCTCCGCTCAGAAATTGCGACGCTGTTGCAAAAGGGCGCGATAGAGAGAGTCCCGCCATCTATGACCGAGTCGGGGTTTTACGGCCGTTATTTTCTGGTTCCCAAGAAAGACGGCGGCCTCAGACCGATCTTAGATCTCAGGTCTTTGAACAAAGCGCTCATGAAGAGACCGTTCAAGATGCTCACTACCAGGAAACTCCTCGCGCAGGTGCGCCAAGGGGACTGGTTCATATCTCTAGACCTGAAAGACGCCTATTTTCAGATCCAGATAAATCCCCGTCACAGGCCATTCTTACGTTTCGCCTTCGAGGGTCTTGTTTATCAATACGCCGTTCTCCCGTTCGGCTTATCTCTGGCGCCCCGTACATTCACGAAGTGCATGGATACGGCGCTCGCCCCCCTGCGAAGCCAGGGGCTGCGCATTCTGAATTATCTGGACGACTGGCTGATTTTGGCCCAATCACAGACGGAGCTTCTGTCGCACCGCGCAGTTCTCCTCGACCATTTGGAAACGCTGGGCCTCTCTGTCAACTGGACAAAGAGCTCCCTTCATCCCAGTCAATCGATTTCCTTCCTAGGAATAGATTTGGACTCGGTCACGATGACGGCTCGCCTGTCTACACAGCGCGCGCGCAGTGTTCAGCGTCTAGCCGCCTCGTTCCAGATGGGCACCCGCAGGCCTCTGAAAACTTTTCAGAGGATGCTGGGTTACATGGCCTCAGCCTCCGCTGTACTTCAGCTGGGCCTTCTGCACATGCGCCCGCTTCAGTTCTGGTTGAACAGCCGTGTACCCCACCGCGCGTGGAACACGGGTCGCCAGCTGATCAGGGTTACGCAAACGTGTCTCACAGCGCTGCAGCCATGGACAGTAGCAGAATGGTTTCGTCTAGGCGTCACGATGGGGACCTTTTCCTGCCGAAAAGTCATCTCGACAGATGCATCCAACACGGGTTGGGGTGCAGTCTGCGAGGGCTCACCGGCCTTCGGCCACTGGTCGATTCAGGAAAGCCCATTACATATAAACTGTCTGGAAATGCTGGCGGTCGAGAACGCGCTCTCGCACTTTCTCCCGCGCATCCAGGGACACCACGTCCTGATCCGTTCGGACAATATGGCCGTGGTCTCCTATCTCAACCGTCAGGGCGGTGTCAGATCCAGAAATCTCTGTCGACTGACGCACCGCATTCTAGTTTGGTCTCAGAGCCGCCTGCTCTCGCTCAGAGCGACGCACGTGCCGGGCCATCTGAACGACGGTCCAGACATACTGTCCAGGAACCTCATCTCCACAGGAGAATGGTCCCTGAACTCACAGACGGTCCAGTTACTGTGGCGACTATTCGGCAGAGCAGAAGTAGACCTCTTCGCGTCAGAAGAGAACGCTCACTGCCCAATATATTTCTCGAAGAGCGAGGACGCGCTAGCCCAGGAATGGCCTCGCCGCCCGCTCTATGCATTCCCTCCGATCGCTCTGTTACCACAGGTAATTCAGAGGATCAGGGACACACGCCACTCGGTGCTCCTCATAGCCCCGCGTTGGGAGAGTCAGAATTGGGTTCCGGAGCTCACGCAGCTGTCACAGACAGCCCCGTGGCCCATCCCAGTCAGAGCAGATCTCCTCTCTCAAGCTCGCGGCACGATCTGGCACCCCCATCCACAGCGCTGGGCGCTGCATGCATGGGTGATCAACGACTATTCGTTGATTTGCCAGAGGGAGTAAGAAGCACTGTCATACAGGCTAGAGCACCTTCCACGAGAAGGCTCTATGCGTCTAAATGGTCTGTGTTCTCAAAATGGTGCACCGACAAACAGCTGGACCCACGGTCGTGCGAGGTGCCGTCTTTGCTTGTTTTCCTTCAAGAGATGCTGGACAAGGGCAGGTCCCCCTCCACTCTTAAGGTTTATGTGGCAGCCGTCGCGGCGTTCGCGGAACCCCGACGCGCTCAGTCATTGGGCAAAGACGAGTTAGTCATCCGCTTCCTCAGGGGAGCTAAGAGGATGAACCCTCCGCGGCCCCCGTCGGTTCCGGTTTGGGATCTTTCTATAGTCCTTGAAGCTATGAAAGCACCCCCGTTCGAACCGCTCGAGTCTGTGGATCTGAAATACCTCTCGCTCAAAACCGTTTTCCTGACGGCTCTGTCCTCAGTTAAACGCGTTGGGGATCTTCACGCGCTCTCATCCAGCGCCGCGTGTCTTGAGTTTGGACCGAATGATTCGATTGTCATTCTCAAACCTAGGCATGGCTATGTCCCGAAGGCGATTGGTACCCCGTTCAGGGCTCAGATTATCTCCCTATCGGCTCTGCCTTCATCCGATAGTGAGCGCGATGCCAATCTCCTTTGTCCGGTGCGGGCTCTGAGATTGTACACTACGCGCGCTGCCGCGTTCAGACGCGCTGAGCAGCTTTTCGTGTCGTTTGGGGGGCGCACCAAGGGTCTGGCCGCCTCAAAACAGACACTGTCTAGATGGATAGTGGACGCTATCGCCTCTGCTTACGCATCTAAATGCCTGCCCTGCCCTCTGGGCATCAGGGCGCACTCCACTAGAGGCATGGCCTCATCGTGGGCATGGTCCTGTGGAATTTCCATTCATGACATTTGTGTGGCCGCGGGATGGGCCTCCCCGTCCACTTTTGTCAGGTTTTATAACTTGGAAGTTCCCGCCTTGCAGGCAAAATTACTAGCTGTCTGACGAACAGCTCTCTAAGAAGCTGCATTTCTGGAGGTCCCTCACAACCGGTTCGCCCCTTGTGCTCTCCTGTAATGCTTATACACTTCATGTGCCCGCTCTGCTGGCCCCATACATGCTTATGTGTACACTTCATGAGCCCGCTCTGCGGCCTCTTTGTACATTCACTCCACGTTAAGAAATTCCCCCGGTATATCCCTGGGTTTTTCATGAGTGGATTCGTAGCGCGCACGGCGTTGGCCAGGTGTTCCCGCAGCGTAAGCTAGCTTACGCAATACGAGAGAACCTCTCGTAAGAGAACGAATCGGTTACCTAACGTAACCTCGGTTCTCTCTAGAAGAGGGAACGAGTATTGCGTTCCCGGCCGTGCTTGCGCTACTAGCGTTTCGCTTCACGCTGAAATAAATCAACATATAAGCCTGGGAGAGCGCCTTATATACACCATGGCCACGCCCATTCTGGCGGGTCATGACGCAATGAGCGCGCGGGCGCCTCTCATTGGAAGCGGGTTCAGCCCCGCTCTCCCATAGGCTTAAGCAGTTCTCTCTGAGCGAACCAATGAGCTGCTAGCTAGCCCGCTCTAGGTCTGCCGCAGAGGAACTGCGTTGTGTATGGATACAAAATTATGAAATAATTTTTTGGCTTCAATATCTCAGCAAAGATGAATCTTTCCCGCAGCGTAAGCTAGCTTACGCAATACTCGTTCCCTCTTCTAGAGAGAACCGAGGTTACGTTAGGTAACCGATTCGTTTTTTAATGACATTCTGTGAATGCACATTTCTGTTCAGCTCACATCGGTGAATCAGTGTCTGATTCATTCAGGATACTCGTCCAGACCTGCAGACAGGAGACCTATACGGTGCAGTCAGCGGCTAACACACTCCCACTGACAGGTGAGAGGAGCTACATCTCTCTGTTACTAACGGAAAAGCCACAAAAGTGAGTATGTATGTGTCTGCTTTAATGACAGAAACAGAAGGATGTGAAAAAGAACAATTAAACAACTGCCATCATTTAAACACACTCATCTAGTTCCAGATGTCCAGATGTCAACAGTTTTTTGCATTAGACAACATCTCTAATTAGTTTTAGACACACAAATATAATTTGGGTAACATTACAATAAGGTTCCATTAGTTAATGTTAGTTAATTCATTAACTAACAAGGATACATCTGTTACCAGTGTTGGGAAAGTTACTGTCACGGTTCATGAATTCACTGACTCTTTCTCGCGCTGTGTTTGTGTGAGTGTGGGCGTGGTCGCTGATCAGCCGCTGATTATCATCAGCGCCAGCTGATTCTTATCAGCGATCTCTATTTATGCTCTTGGTCTTTCGTCTTGTGTTTGTCAGATCGTTGTTGGATGTATCCCTGTGCTGTGTGGTCCTCGTCTGGTATTCCCATTTCCCGTTTGGATTTTGTGTTGAGTTTCTGTCTGCCTGCCGTCTTCGGAGGATCCTGTCTCTTCTCATCACATCACGGATTGTCGGGTTGCCCATCTGCCTCCTGCGCTACCTCTGTGCTTTGGGCTGTGTCTTCACTCATCCCACCTTCTACGTGTTCATTCAATAAACCTGTTTTTTCGCATTTGCATCTTCTGTCATCATTTACACGTCACAGAACGATCTGACCAACATGAATGCAGCGAGTACCCCAGAACTTGCCGAATTCCTTTCTAGGAGCACCACGAGGATGGACCAGCAAGAAGGGAACTTAGCCCTGACTGGTCGCGCTGTACAAGCCTTGGTAGCGCAGGTGTTCGAGCTCACCCAGCGGATTCAACAACTAGCGACACCCACTGTGCCACCCACACCGCCGGCTCTCCCGACGCCCTCTTTGACCAACCGTCTGCCTGAGCCAAGATAACCTACCCCTGAGAGATACAACGGTGAGCCCCAGTTTTGTAGAGCATTCCTAACCAAGTGTTCCATGTTTTTTGCTCTGCAACCCCAGAGTTTTGCTTCTGAAGAAGCCAAGGTGGCTCTGGTTCTGACCCTGCTGTCTGGACGTGCGGCTCTGTGGGGAACAGCAGTGTGGGAGAATCAAGATCTATGCTGTTGCTCGTTCCAAACACTCTCGGAGGAGATGAGGAGGGTATTCGATCGGGTGGTGGCAGGAAGAGAAGCTGCACGTCAACTAGCTGATCTTCACCAGGAAAGCCAATCGGTCGCCGACTACTCTATCGAGTTTCGCACCCTCGCCACAGAGTGTCACTGGAACGAGGAGGCGCAGTGGGACATGTTCCTGCATGGGCTGGCTGACCGTATCCAGAAGGATATCTACGCCTTGGATCTTCCGAGGTTACTCCCGGTTACTCCCGAGTGTATTTTACCCGAGACACTATTTATCACCACACTCACATGGGAGGTTGAATCGAAGGTCAGGACGGCCTTAGAAGGGGTAATGCCTCCGCCCGGTTGCCCACCCAGTCGAATGTTTGTGCCAGAGGGGTTTCGGTTTGACGTCATTCGATGGGGTCACTGTTCCAGCGTAGCATGTCATCCAGGGGTAAACCGCACCAGTTTTTTGGTCAAGCAACGGTTCTGGTGGCCATTAATGGCTCGCGACATTCTGAGTTTTGTTTTGGCTTGCTCGGTTTGTGCCACTGGTAAGACTTCCAATCGACCTCCAGATGGGTTACTCCAACCGCTGTCTGTCCCTTCGAGACCCTGGTCCCATATAGCGCTAGATTTCATTGCCGCCCTCCCACCCTCCCAGGGTAAAACGGTCGTTTTGACTGTAGTGGACCAGTTCTCGAAGGCGGCTCATTTTATTCCCTTTCCCAAATTAGCATCTGCCAAAGAGACAGCGGTGGCTGTCATAGATCACGTTTTTCGTTTACATGGCCTCCCGACAGACGTGGTTTCTGACAGGGGTTCCCAATTCGTGTCCAAATTTTGGCAGGAGTTTTGTAGATTACTGGGAGCGACTGTCAGTCTATCGTCGGGTTACCATCCCCAAAGCAATGGGCAAACCGAGAGAGCCAACCAAGATTAGGAGAGAGTGTTGCAATGTTTGGTGTCTAAGAATCCTTCCTCCTGGAGTCAGCAACTTTCATTGGCGGAGTACGCCCATAACTCGTTACCAGTGTCATCTACGGGCCTATCTCCGTTTGAGTGTAGCTTAGGGTACCAGCCACCAGATTTTTCTAGCCTTGAATCCGAAGTCGCGGCCCCCTCCGCTCACGCCTTCGTCCAGAGGTGCCACCGCACATGGACCAGAGCCCGTGAGACTTTGCTCCAGGTGGGGGCACGCACCAAGGCTAAGGCCAATCGCCACCGGTCAAGGCCTCCCGTATACGTCGTGGGTGAAAAAGTGTGGCTTTCTACCAAGAACATTCCGCTCCATGTCTAATAAACTAGCTCCTAAATTCATTGGCCCATTCACTGTCACCAAGATCATTAGTCCGGTGACAGTCTGCCTCAAACTTCCTCCAGCGTACAGGAGAATTCATCCCGCCTTTCATGTTTCCAAATTGAAGCCTGTTTTTCGTTCTCATCTTAATCCACCGGTCCCGGTTCCCCCACCGCCGCGACTCGTAGATGGGGAACCTACGTATTCGGTCAATCGTATTCTGGACTCGAGACGGAGGGGACGCGGATTTCAGAACCTGGTGGACTGGGAGTGTTATGGTCCGGAGGAGAGAAGTTGGGTTCCTGCTAGAGACATTCTGGATCAGTCCCTTATTGATGATAACAATCAACAGATAGGTCCTCCTGGGAGCGCCAGGAGGCGCTCCTAGGGGAGGGGTACTGTCACGGTTCATGAATTCACTGACTCTTTCTCACGCTGTGTTTGTGTATGTGTGTGAGTGTGGGCGTGCTCGCTGATCAGCGGCTGATTGTCATCAGCGCCAGCTGATTCTTATCAGCGATCTCTATTTATGCTCTTGGTCTTGTGTTTGTCAGATCGTTGTTGGATGTATCCCTGTGCTGTGTGGTCTTCGTCTGGTGTTCCCGTTTCCCGTTTGGATTTTGTGTTGAGTTTCTGTCTCCCTGCCGTCTTCGGAGGATCCTGTCTCTTCTCATCACATTACGGATTGTCGGGTTGCCCATCTGCCTCCTGCGCTACCTCTGTGCTTTGGCCTGTGTCTTCACTCATCCCACCTTCTACGTGTTCATTCAATAAACCTGGTTTTTCGCATTTGCATCTTCTGTCATCATTTACACGTCACAGTTACCTTTAAAAGTAATGCGTTACAATATTGGGCCCTATTTTAACGATCTAAGCGCATGGTCTATAGTACACGACGCAAGTGCACTTAGTCTGAATCCACTTTTGCTAGTTTAACGATGGGAAAAATGGTCTAAAAGGGTTGTCTCTATTCTCTTAATGTGTAATGGGTGTGTTTTGGGCGTAACGTCCAATAAACCAATCAGAGTCTCATCTCCCATTCTCTTTAAAAGCCAGTTGTGCTCGCACCATGGCGGATTGCAATTTACATGGCGGAATTTGCAAGTGGAGAGACTGAACGCTTCTCCAGAGAGGAAACGGATCAGCTCGTGCGCGAGGTTAAAGCGTGCAAGCAGACCATCTACGGGACAAGCCGGATTCCACCATATTGTTATGTACACAATAATAATAGTTTACATTGTAATCCTTTAATTTTTAATATTTGGCATGTTTGTGTGTGTGTAATAAGCAGAGTGTACGCGCATTGTGGACCCGCCTATAGGCACATATTACTAATGTGCCCTTTAAATAACAAAAAAATAAATACTGCGCCATTGACTTTAGACCAGGGCCCGGTTTTTCAAAAGGTTTAATCCGGATAAAATTGATCCGGATTTAGTAATCCTTTTTGTTGCGATCCGTGATCACGTAATCCAGCTTACTTTTAAGCCAGTTTTTCAAAGCAACATCGGATTGGATCAATCTGATCCGGATAGGAACTTTTCAGGATCACCAAATCTGGATAACCAGTGCTCAAACAGGATAGGAAATCACAATGTAGAACTATAGATATGTAAAGAGCAACAAGTAGAATAGCCAGTGTGTGGTCAATATAAGTTTATTTTTATTTGAAATGAAAACACACACATTTAAAAAAACTAAAAACAAGAAAAACCCCACCCCATCCTCTTCCAGCAGTCCGCTCATCTGAGACCTACAACACAAACACTGTACATTGAGGATATTTATAACAAGTTTCAAATATAGATGTATTGAATAAAAAAAAAGACTTAATGTAAAATACTCCACAATAATTTCAGACTTCCTCATCTGATGTGGAGAGACCAGCTTGTCTGAGCGTAGCCTTTAGGAGGCGGATCTCAAGTCTGGCCTTGGTTTGCTGCAGTTTGGTCAGAGTCAGTTGTTCCTCTGCCAGACGAAGCTGTGCTTCTGCCCTTTCAGTCTCTATTTGCAGAAGTTCCTTGTAATCATCATCTTTGTTTGATGAAGGGCGCTTCAAGCCTTTCCTCTGAGATCCTGTGGCAACTACCACTGGCTCAACCAATGAGGATCCAGCTTCTTCCTCAGGAACAGAGCTGAGATTCAATATAAATACGCTCTCTGGATCAGCCTCAGGAGGAACTGGCAGATTCTCCTCCTCCTCCTCCTCAATCCAAGGCTCGCCATCCCCTACAACACCTTGAATACCATGGAGAGCTTGCGACTTCTCACCTCCAATGATGTCGAGGACCACATCTGTGTAATCTCCCCTCTTAAATGGCTTGTTGCCTGTTTGTGGGTTTTTGGCTTCAGCATGGTCCTTTGTTGCCCTGGCCTTAAGATTCTTCCACCGCAATTTGATTTGGTCTGTGGTCCTCCTCTGGCCAGACCCTTTGGCATTCACATTTTCTGTGATTAAAATCCAAACATCATTTTTCTTTTTGTTGGTATCCTTAGCAGAATTAAAACTACCCACTATTGTTCAATAATGGCACGAACACCCTCTAGTAGTGCATTGGTTTCTGCAGCAGTGAAGTTACAGCTTCTTGAGTCCATGGTTCCGTTGCTTTACTATAGTGAACATTGTTCATCAATTATAGGCCTTGGGTCCAATTGCCTCAATTGAACACAAGCCAAAACTAATCAGTTGTAATAGGTGTGTTTGAAAAGACCAACTACACAGTGTAGCCATGGTCAGATCCGCCATTTTCTTAAACTGCTGGTTTTGCATTCTTTTAATTCAGAGACTATGACAAAAGTAAAGGTCATGGGACTGTTGATTAGGTTACCGAGTCAATCACAAAGTCTCTCTGTTGTAATTTGCCACACTAAGCGGATGGTGACTGGACCTGATTGAATTACTCATAGTGAGGCGCTCATGAGGTTTCCCTCTGAGCAAAGTGGACAGACGGACCTTACACACACGTGGAATCCCCCTGGGGTTTTTCGCTTACACACACAGAAGAGAATTGTAAGATTAGACAACTGGCCATTGTAGCAGTTGTTTAAACTCATCAAATTCGAAGCACACACGCTCACACGGACTGGTCGCGAGTTCACCCCCCGTCACCATCGGTCAATGAACTCTGAACATACATACATACGCATGAACACACACACATACATACTGGACTCGATCACAAATTCACCGCGTGACCAACGCTGGTTGAACTTCTGAACACCCATTTACACACACGGAACACTCGGAACACATGGGATCAAAAATCCCCTTTTGTAAATGTATAATGTTTTGTGGTTGTGTTTTCATGATTCCCTGGTGACAAAACTGGTATAACCGTAAGCTTTTATGATATGTGATCAATTTAACATCCGTTTTAATCACGAAAATCATGTATCTGCATTTCACTAAGCCCTAGGAATGCCGAATTTGGTATGGTTGTGATCAGAATAATCAAAGAAGATTGAATCATCAACCCAGAATGTAATATGATGCATGCTTTTATTAATACTAGTTTAGAAGTGTATTTCGAACAAGTTTTATCCCCTATGCACATGATCCGGGAGGGCGTGAATCACAAGGTCTGCCGACCCGCCCTCCTGCAAAACGATTGGATCAAACACGTGAGAAAGGCGTGTCCCGCGCCCCTTCAAAATAGACCGTCACCTTCTCCTCTTGGCAGTTTCCTACGCCAGAGAGAGATTCCTAAACTTTCCTGCTAAACTCCAGCCGGAGTTTTCCTTCTTCGTCGTTTTCCTACTTTGTTTTAATCTAAGTTTTCTTTTATTTTGATCTACCTCAGTTTGATAGTTGACTTCGGTCAGTGTATTTACGAACGAAACAAGCCTAAGATTTATCGTTTCTCGTACGGCCGCAGCTGAAGCAATCGCAAACATCTGCCTCCTACCGGAAGACGTGCCAGACAACTCCAACCACGCTGCCTTTGTAACACAACTCAACACAAAGAAGCCGTAAAAGTAACGTACAAATCTCAATTAAGTGCTGCTTAAAGTTGTCTAGATTAATATTAGAATCCTTTGGGTCTCTGTTGAACTGTTTTGAATTGTCCTGTCATTCTCTCTCTCTCTCTCTCTCTCTCTCTCTCTCTCTCTCTCTCTCTCTCTCTCTCTCTCTCTCTCTCTCTCTCTCTCTCTCTCTCTCTCTCTCTCTCTCTCACACCCACTCTCTCTCTCTCTCTCTCTCTCTCACACACACCCACTCTCTCTCTCTCTCTCTCTCTCTCTCTCACTCTCTCTCATTCTAACTGTGTCTTTTTTAAATACGTCATATTGCAATCCTGTATTAATTGTTTGTTTTGATATGCATATTATTTACTCCTGCGTGATTTTTAGTAGTCTATATAACCCTTAGTATTGTGTTATTAAATTCCATAATCCTTTGAATCGAATCTGTCTCATTGTCCCATGATTGAAGTCTCTGTAATATGTCAAAGGTCTGTAAAGTTACCAAAGCTCTACCTCAGTTAACTATTTTAAACATCTGAAAGTGCCGTATACGAGCAGATACTTCCGTGTGGCCAGCGGAAAATATTCACTCGGTATACAGGCAGGTAATCTTGTGATATAAGGAAGTTTTCATCTCCGGTTCGCAGGACGAACCAGGATGCATGACAAACTAATTTGGAATCACATGTAAATTGACCCTGATAATTAATCTGACTTAACTGGCCTATATATCAATAATTACTACGATCAATCGTGTTAATTATTCCTATATGGTAATGTTTAGTCCATTCCCTATTTGGGATAAATTAATTTATGTATGCGATTACATATTCATTATCTAATGAATAATATTCCCCATTTGAGTTAAATAATTTCCCCAAACAAAGTCATTGTGGCTACAACAGCCATATAAATCAGCCTTTCTCAGAGGATTCACAGAGAGACAGTGAAATGGCAGGTGTTGTCCACCGTCACCACCACTTTGCCAGGAGAGGATACCGTCAAAGGGTGTATGTTGAACGTACCAAGCCACTGGAGTCACGGTCTGTCTGTGGAAGACCAGATCCTCATTGCTCTCCGATTTTATGCATGTGGGACTTTCTATCAAGTTGTTGGTGACTATATGGGAGTGGTGAAATCAGCTGTGTGTGATGTGGTGAGAGATGTGTCAATCGCACTGGCCAGCCTGGTCAATGAATTGTTTTCTTTTCCAAAGGACAACCAGATTGCCCAGGCCAAGCGCAGCTTTTTTCTTTTGGGGAATATGCCCAATACTATTGGAGCAATCGACTGCACACATGTGCATATACAAGCACCTCGTGAGAATGAATGGGAGTTTATAAACAGAAAAGGGAGGCACAGCATCAATGTCCAACTTGTGTGTGATGCTGACCTCATCATCACCAACTGCGTTGTCAAGTGGCCTGGGTCTGTCCATGATGCACGCATCCTGAGGGAGAGCACTCTATATAGAGACCTCCAAACCAACCGATGGCATAATATTAGGAGACAGTGCCTACCCACTCCTACCATGGCTGAGGACTCCTTTTCTAACGGCAAATACAACGGCGCAGGCACGCTTCAACACTGCTCATTGCAGAGCAAGATGTGCAATTGAGCGTTTAAATGGAGTTCTTAAGAGGCGCTTTGCATTACCTGAGAGCGGAACCACAGAAAGCATGCAACATAACCCTTGCCTGTATTGTCCTGCACAACATCGCTACTAAGCGCAATGTCCCTCTCTGTCCCTCAATGTCTCTGTGCTGACAATGATGCACCTGAGCCCCTTGGAGACCCTAACCAACCTCCTGCATTCTGCCAGAACGAGCAAACAGGACGTGCAACAAGGGACGCAATAGTTAGACACTATTTCTGATTTGGATTTGTTTTGGATTTCAAAAATCAGTGATTTCCATTCTTTGCATTTTTTTGGTTATTCTGTAATCATTGCATGCATCACTAATAAATATTGTGATGAATATATATATCAATTAGTGACAGAATAAAATTTATTGGTTTTGGTCAATTTTGACAGCTGTTTGGGGGATTCTTTTATGAGGCCAAACTCTTTCTACTTTGCTGTAGGCCTATACTGAAAGGCTGAATACGTTAAAGCCTACCTAATCACTGTAGCCTGACGGATGAACAAATAAAATTAAAACCTTATGAATAAATAGGATATCTTGTAAGAGACTGCATGATCCATATATAGTATTATTTGATACATTTTTAAAGTTTTCATTACATTTTGGGCATGAAATCCACGCTGAATCCACCCTTCTCATGGGATCAGTTTAATCCAGATTTTTTGGATCAAAGTGATCCAAATCCTACAAAAAAGTTCTGAAAAACCCAAACTAAAGGTTTGATCCGGATCAAAACCAAGATTGGATTACGTGATCTAATCCGATTATGTAATCCGTTTTTTTCTTTTGAAAAACCCATTTTCAAAATTTGATCCAATTCGTTATCCAAAATCCTAGTGGATTACTTTTGAAAAACCGGGCCCAGGAGATAGGCGAGTTAGCATTTTAGCACTTCCGATTCCATCATCCTGCAAGTCAATGGGTTCTTTGAATGGGGTTTAGGTTAAATGGCTGAAATAAGATCTGTGATGTGGTGAACAAAAGCTCAAGACGCTTTATTCCACGAGATAAAATACATCAATATTACCCCACTAGTGATGTTTTTAAAGCTAAGTGGCTAAATGGGGCTACAGAGGCTGTCGAGGAGATTAAACGTCATCACGCAGAAAAGGTATAAGATCAGTCCGCTTTTAAAGCCTCGTTATGCGTAATAATTGTGCTCTTACAAACTATTCCAACTCAAACATTCTGAGAAAATGTTTTTAGATAAAAAGAGTTGTCGGAAGATTAGTGGTGGTGACGTTAAAGTCGTGGGACCGTGGTGTAGTTCGTTTATAGCCTACCTTTAGCTTTTTACTCCTGGCGACTGTATTTAGGCTTCAAAATAAAAATAAAAAAACGTTGTGTTTATCTCTTATTATCTTGATGAACAAAATGTGCAAGTATCTTGCAAGTAAAATGCATACTAATTCAAAAAACACTTGTGTGAGTGGGCGTGCTGGTCTGAAAACGAGGTGTGTTCGGGCACATTATTGGCGCGTTGCTATTTTGAGGCAACTGAAATAACTTTTTGTTATCTAAAGGGTACATTAGTAATATGCGCCTATAGGTGGGTCCACAACGATGTAACCGGAAGTGCTAAAATGCTAACTCTCTTCCGCGTTTTGGCCTACAAAGTGACGTCATACCTGCACCACTCTATGGGCCGCCATATTGGAACGGTCAAAGCCAGCCAGTGAACATTCGAGAGCAAGTTGACTGAGCGTCTGCATCCGACAAGTATGAATATCTACATCTGCAATAGACTTCAGCAGATGATTTTGCTAAATTAAGACAATACAACAAAGGTGTCAGCTAAAATTACATTAAAGTTACCATAGTAAAAGTAAAAACATATAAAGTACTATAAAAACCTGTAATATTGAGTTCATACATGTAAAAACACAAACCAACACATTCTCACCTGAAAGGTTATCCCATTTTATGGGGAATTTAAATCTCTGCGGTTTCACAACCAGAGGCTGCGTAATGTTGTGGCATCATTGATTCTTACTGTGACTGTGAGTGATGACACACTGACCGTTCCAAGATGGACGTGTCTGGAGCGGTCGAATATGGCATCTACGCATACATATCTATGGTTGTGACAACTAGCCTATGCCACTCACACAGAAGTTGTAGCTAGAGCAACTTTTCTCAATTTTCAAATATAACAAAACACGCATTGGGTAAGTGAATAATGTTTGCAATTTATTCACCATCCCGTCGGGTCTAAAATATAAACTGTTATAGAGGCTTACCAACGTGAATCAGGGTGAGACAAAAACATGCTTTAGAAGAAGGATTGATGATGTATTGACTCATTATATAAATTTTGTTAATTTTGAACAAAAAATTTACATCTTTGTTAATGTTAGATAATAAAAATACAACTCTTCAATGTTATTTCATGTTAGCTCTGTAAGGGGATTTACAGTCAAAGACCCAGAACCAGAAATGATTAATTAAGACAAGAGTCAGAATAATAATAAATTAAAGAAAAGTTTTACTGAAGATAGTTTGCAGTTTCATCAGCAGAAGTCAGCTTCAAGACTCACATGGAAGTTCGTAGGCCGCCCCGCTTACAGTTACAAAGATCACAGCAGTTATACCCTTCACCAAGGTCTAAGGCCCCGTTTACACGATGGGAAAACGCAGATATTTCTCTGCGTTTTGCCCTCTCATTTACACGAAAACGCCGTTTTTATCACAGAAAACGATTATTTCTAAAAACTCCGGGCAAAGTGGAGATTTCTGAAAACGCCGGTTATGTGTTGCCGTGTAAACTGGGAGAAACGGGGTTTTAGGTTCTCTCTTGTCGATTCTGAGGATTTTGATTGGCTTGCATGGCTTTATCCTTCTCCCTACACTGCCGCCCATAGGTTTGGCATAGTTATGATGGCGCTCGACTGCGTATTTATGCGGGTGTGTGCACGATGTTATTTTTGAAAACGGAGAGGGGGGAAATATTCGTTTCTCTAAATACCCGGCTATGTGTAAACGTAGCCTAAGCTACGTCCTCACTTCAAGTTGCAGTTTCTGATTGGCTAAGAAATATATTAACAAATTAATTTTCCACACATATACAGATAGACTGAAGCATATCTCCATCTATTATGCAGCTGACACTCGGACCCTGAAGTTAGGCACGTCGTGACTTTCCTGGTCGCAGATTTGGGTTGCTGGGCTCCAGCGTGTCCAGAACAACAACTCAGTCAATCTCCAATAATGCCGCTTGTTCCTTAACCTGTAACCAAAAAGACTAACACACACACCGACACACAGCTTTTCCAAGGTTGCAAGGCCAGGCTCTAACTATAAACAGGAGAGTCATCTCAAAACATCCAAGATAATGCATTCTTTCTCTCAAGGAGAGGACACTTTAGTCTGACTGGAAAGTAAGGCTTTAACTGAGAAAGGTTCCCTTAAACTATAGACTTCAATGACCCCTGTGACTTATAGTCGTCAGGGTACCCTATAAAAACAGATGTACTATTGACACATGTTAAAAACCTTTCTCAAACAAAACATCTTTCCATATTTCATTTCTGGAAGCCAGGCTAAATGATCAAGCACTGTTACTGCATTCCTGACATCAAATACAGACATTAAAGAATACATAAAAAGAACATTTCAGTAACTTCTATAACAAAGTAAAATATCATAAGCGTAGAGAAGTCATTCAACTCATGTGATGTTTAGAAGGAAAAATGATTAATTAATACCTTGATATACTCATTAGATATACATTTAAGCAGCAGTGGATTCCAGAATCCACCCCCTTCAGCTCAAATCCATTAAATACTGTAATATTAACAGTTACAACTTTTGATTTTAATATGTTAGAAAATGTTGAAATTAACATTAACTAATAATTGCTTTAGAAGTACTTTTCATGTTCAGATTCAGATTCAGATTACTAGTTAGGCCTACTAGTCCCCAAGGGGGCAATTCAGTTTTACAGGCAACTTGTTAACTTTTCATTAACTAATGTTAACAAATAGAACCTTATTATAAAGTGTTATCATAATTTGTATTACCATTCACTTTTGATGGAAAATTGCTTTTTGCATTGCTTTACCTGAATGTACTTTCATGATCAGTCATTATGCCTCAGTTGTCTTGTCTAGGAAATCTTCCTGCTATTGAAAAAAACATGAAAAGCAGACAAAGACGCAGAGTTCAACATGCAGTAATTTCTCACTTCACTGCTTTATATGCTAATTTGTCACATTAAGTGTTGCCAGAAACTATGATCTTACTGTCTGGCTGCATGAAGAGGTCTGATTTATTTACTAAGGATAAACATGCTTTTAAAGCTCACTGTGTGACAGCATCCCTCCCTCCAGAGGCACAGAACTCCTCTTTCACCTCTGTTATCTCCTCTTGGCTGACAAATAATGTGTTCCCTTTCGAGAGGTTCCTCCTATTGCGTAAGTAGCTTACGCTATGGGAAAATATTGAAACTTTTCTCGAGAAATATTGAATTCTTTATGTAAAACGCATTGCAGCTGCACAGCATACAGCAATGAGCGAGGCAGCTTGGTCATTGGCTGTGCTGCGGCAACTGCACGAACCTATGACGGGGCGACTCTGAACCCGCTTCCAATGAGCGTGCTTCGAGCCCGCCAAGATGGGCGTGGCCAAGGGCTATATATTGGGCGCCCCGTCGTCTGAGTTCTTTAGATTTAATCTCCTTCAGCAAAGACCTTCTCTTCGCTGGATCCTCCGGATTTCTTGGAGTCTTTTCGCCAGCCGCCGTCGACAAGCCAACAGCAGGACTGCTTCGAGGACGCCGGCGCCTTCAGCCGCCTTCGATCGCCTTCTGCTAAGCCATCCGGCGCGCATCACCTTTATATCCTTTTCAAAGCTTACAGTGTTCGCCCCCGCGACACTTTTCTAAAAGAGCAAATTCAAGGCGTTGTTTCAAATGCCTTCCTGCGCCTCGTGTCGAGGCCCTCTTCAGGACGGGGATCGTCACATCATTTGCACCCGCTGCTTGGGACCGGACCACGCAGAGGCTGCCCTTACTTGAGGCGGATGTCCCGAGTGTGACGCCCTGGGCCTCACCGAGCTGCGCGCTCGCTTCGCCGTTTTCACCGCGAAAGAGCCCACTTCCTCCGTGTTGCCATCCCCTCTGGTCGAGCCGCGCAAGAAAAAGCGCCGCTCACAGAGGCCGCCAGAGCACGCGGTTTGCAGTGATGTCACGCCGGGCCAATCCCCGCGTGCTTCACCACCACCCGAAGACTCCCCGCCGCCAGTCCAGTTCACACAGGCGGACCAGCACCCCTCCAGCGTCAGCGTCAGGGGATGACGACGACAAGGATGACAGCCTTTCCTGTGATGCTGCATCCGACGACTGGCCGGGCTCGTCCTTCGACCCCGCGCCATCGACATTAGCGGGCACGAGCGTGGGCTCCAGCATGGACTCGGAGATCGTCCGCATCCTATCTAAGGCCGTGGAAGACCTCGGGCTCGATTGGTCTTCCCCAGAAGAACCCGACCGCAGCCGACTGGACGAGTGGTTCCTGCAGGGGCGCCGACAGGCCCCTCGACAAAGGCCCTCCCCTTTCTTCCCGGAAGTTCACGACGAACTCACGAAGTCGTGGAAAGCCCCGCACTCCGCTCGCCTGAAGCCTTCTTTTTCTTTGTCGCTCTCCTCTGTGGACGGCGCGAAAGAAAGAGGCTATGAGGGGACTCCGCCCCTCGAGGAGGCTGTGGCCAATCATCTGTGTCCACCCTCCAACGCTGGATGGAAAGCTAAAGCTTCTCATCCCTCGAAGCCTTGCCGGTCTACTTCAGCTCTCGCCGGTCGCGCATACGCCACCGCCGGCCAAGCTGCATCAGCGCTTCACTCTATGGCTGTCCTCCTGGTGTTTCAAGCTAAACTTCTCCGCAGTATGGACGAGTCTGGACCTGATCCTGAGGCATTCAAGGACCTGCTCAGCGCCACCGACATAGCACTGCGAGCCACAAAAGCCACCGCCCAATCCATCGGCCGTGCTATGGCTAACCTAACTGTCCTTGAGCGCCATCTGTGGCTGACGCTAACAGAGATGAAGGATGCAGATAAGGCGTCATTCCTCGACGCTCCTATCTCCCAAAGCGGCCTGTTCGGACCAGCGGTGAAGGAGTTCGCTGAGCGCTTCACCGAAGCCCGTAAGGATTCGCAGGCTATGCGTCACTTCCTGCCCAAGCGATCTAGCTCATCGCAGAGCCGCCAAAGGCCGCCTCAGCAGCAGCGAGCTAAGACGGCGCCTCCCGTCTCTCAGCCCAGACCTGAAACTGACTTTCGGCGCCGCTCGCGCTCTGCCAACAGGAAGCAACCGCCCGAGCGACGGGGACCTCGGCCCAAGATTGTGCTGAACCCAGAGCCTCGTAAGTCCTCCTAGCTACAGGGAGAAAAAGGGAGAGCGCGTGTCTCGCAAAAGCCGGACCGTTCTCTCCAAAACGTTTAAAGCATTACCCAGTCCCCTTACAGGCGGTTGGAAATGTCTGTACAGCAGCCAATGTCTAGGCCACACAGCTCGCTCACCTGCAAACAAACGCCGTTTTTACGGCGACACACAGAAAATCACATAAAGAGCCATTTTCTGCCTTTGTCATTAAAGGGTCACGTGTCCACACCAAAGTGCGCATTCCCACATATCAAAACTGTCAAAACAGTGCCAAATGCTTTCCCAGCTCAGGCTATACGCCCCATAAATGTAGATTGTGTGCCAACTGTCACGTATGCACCACTACACATAAGCACTGTACCCACAGTTATAAACACTTCCCCAGTAAAAGCGGGAAATTCTATAAGAGTAACGCGTGTGCCCGCTGTTATGCACGCACCCCAACTCACAAACACTGTTTATATGGCCAAAAACCTCCCGCCACGAGCGGGAAGTTTTATGAAAGTGGCGCGCGTGCCTACCACAGTTTATGCACCCCTACCCATAAGCACTGTCCATACAGTCTTAAACATTTCCCCATCTCACACTGTGAGCTTTACGGCGAGCGTGCCTGTAATCTCACACGCACCCCTGCACTCGGCATTCAACAAAGCTGCTCAGCGCGCGCCCGCGCCTCTGAGAGCTGTAAGCTCGGTATTAGCACAAGGCGATTTGCCGGCGGGAGCCATGCGTCACTGCGACACGCCCCCAGCCAGCATTCAGCCCATATCTGTGCGAGCGAAAGCTTGGGAAAATATCCCCGGCATGCCGAAATGGGTTTTGAACATAATAAAACACGGTTACTCGCTTCAATTCGCTCGCAGACCGCCCCGCTTCACAGCAGTGGTCGAGACGAAAGTGAGAAAAGATGTTTTACATGTTCTACGCACCGAGGTGCTCAAACTGATAGAGAAAGCCGCTATAGAAACAGTTCCTCCCTCTATGAGAGAGACAGGTTTTTACAGTCGATATTTTCTCGTCCCAAAGAAGGATGGTGGTCTCCGCCCCATTCTAGATCTCAGACATCTGAACGAAGCTTTAATGATTCGCTCGTTCAGAATGTTAACAACCAAGCATATCCTTGCGCAAGTTCGCCCGGGGGATTGGTTTCTATCAGTGGATCTGAAAGACGCTTACTTTCACATTCCGATAGCGCCTCATCACAGGCCTTTTCTGAGATTCGCTTTCGAGGGACAGTCATACCAGTACACAGTACTACCATTCGGCCTGTCACTGGCACCCCGCACATTCACGAAATGTATGGATGCAGCACTTTCCCCCCTGAGGCAGCGGGGAGTGTGAATACTAAATTATCTCGATGATTGGCTAGTCCTAGCACAATCAGAGAGCCAGTTAGTGACACACAGGTCTTGGATTATCAGTCATCTAAAATGCCTGGGTCTAAGAATCAATTTTGCAAAGAGCATGCTATCCCCCAGCCAGAATATTTATTTTCTGGGAATAGTGCTAGACTCAGTGCAGATGACGGCGCGCCTCTCAGCAGAGCGCGCGCTCACTATCCGGCGCCTTGCAACATCGTTCAGAGCGGGCGCGCGCGCCCCGTCAAGCGATTTCAAAGGATGCTTGGTCTCATGGCCTCGGCATCAGCTGTACTCCAGCTAGGTTTGTTGCACATGCGTCCTCTCCAACGCTGGCTCAAAAGCCGTGTCCCCACTCACGCGTGGCACTCGGGCCACTTTTTAATCAGAGCAAATCACGGCTGCGTAAGAGCCCTGACGCCCTGGAAAGCTGTCGACTGGTATCAGTCCGGTGTGAGTTTGGACGTGAACACACGGAGAAAAATTATCACGACAGATGCCTCCAAAATAGGTTGGGGGGCCCTTTACGAGGGCAGGCCTGTCTCCGGCTTGTGGTCAAACCCGGAGAAGCGCCTACATATAAACTGTCTGGAATTGAAAGCGGTCGCTTTGGCTCTCAGAGCCCTGCTTCCGTACCTGAAGGACGAGCACGTCCTAGTCCGAACGGACAACATGACGGTAGTCTCGTATATAAATCGTCAGGGTGGACTCAGATCGAGCTCCCTGCACTCGATGGCCAGGGAGCTCCTACTATGGTCCCAGCGCAACCTGCGCTCGTTGAGAGCAGCGCATGTGCCAGGTGTTCTGAACCAGGGAGCGGACATGCTGTCCAGAGACAAAGTTCTCCCAGGAGAATGGTCTCTCCACCCCCTGACGATTCAGTGCTTATGGCAAACCTTTGGCAGAGCAGAGGTCGACCTCTTTGCCTCCAAGGAAAATGCGCACTGCCCTCTCTTCTTTTCAAAGAGCACAGACGCGCTCGCCCAAATCTGGCCGAGCCGCCCGCTGTATGCCTTCCCTCCGGTCGCGATGCTACCTCAGGTCATCAGTCGGATCAGGGAGGAGAAATGTGCAGTGCTCCTGGTAGCCCCACTCTGGAAGAACCAGACGTGGTTTCCAGAACTGATGCAGATGATGCAATCTGCTCCATGGCCGATTCCGCTGAGGCTGGACCTCCTCAGGCAGGCCAACGGGATGATCCTCCATCCCCGCCCCGATCTGTGGGCCCTCCATGCATGGCCCCTCAACGGGTTCCCCGGAACCTCCCCAGTAGAGTGTTGAGAACCATCACTGAGGCGCGAGCGCCCTCTACGAGGCGCTTATATGCCCAGAAATGGAAGGTGTTCAGTGACTGGTGTAAATCCAGGAACCTGAACCCTGAGACATGCGAAGTACCGAGTGTGCTCGTTTTCTTACAAGAGCTGTTGGAGGCAGGCCGCACCCCCTCCACGCTCAAAGTGTATGTGGCTGCCATAGCGGCATCACACGACCCCGTAGAAGGATGCACACTAGGGAAAAACTACCTAGTTGTTCGTTTCTTGAGGGGCGCCAGGAGGATGAATCCCCCGCGCCCCCCCTCAGTGACAATCTGGGACCTGGCCACGGTCCTGGACGCACTCAAAAGTGCCCCGTTCGAACCCCTCCGAACTGTGCACCTTAAACAGCTCTCGCTCAAAACTGCTCTCTTGCTGGCTCTCGCCTCGGTCAAAAGAGTGGGCGACCTGCACGCGCTGTCATCAAGCGCTGCCTGCCTGGAGTTTGGACCTAACGACAGCAGAGTTGTCCTCAGGCCAAAACACGGGTATATTCCTAAGGTGCTCTCTACACCCTTCAGAGCACAGGTGATATCTTTGGCCGCGCTATCGTCTCCAGCGGACGAAAGCGACGCTAATTTACTCTGCCCGGTCAAGGCGCTCAGAGTATATTTGGAACGCTCTGCCCTGTTCAGACAGACAGAGCAATTGTTCGTATGCTTTGGCGGCCGCACCAAAGGTCTCGCTGTTTCAAAGCAGAGAATATCGCGCTGGATAGTTGATGCTATAGCGCTGGCTTATGAAGCCAAGGGCCTTCAGTGCCCCTTGGGCATCAGAGCTCACTCTAAGAGAGGCATGGCCTCCTCGTGGGCGTGGTCGAGTGGGATACCCATTCAAGATATTTGTGCGGCAGCAGGCTGGGCCTCACCGTCAACATTTATCAGGTTTTATAACCTAGGTCCCCTCATTGCACTCCAACAAACTGTCGGTCTAGCTATGCATAGGCTGGAGTGTGTACATGCTGAACATTATCTCCTCCCTTATAGGGTCCGTCTCTGACTGACTTAGAGGATTTTTCATGCATATCAGTACATAAAAATGTGCTTGTGTGTTTCTCTGGACGCCCATTGGGCCGTTCCACATTGTCCCTTATAAAACCCGCCTTCGGCCGGCTCGTTGGATAATTACTTTGCTTAAAGGCTCAGGCATCTGCCTCCGGCTTAATAGAGCAAAGTCAGCACGCACGGCGTTTTACATGGTGTTCCCATAGCGTAAGCTACTTACGCAATAGGAGGAACCTCTCGAAAGGGAACGACTCGGTTACTAACGTAACCTCGGTTCCCTGAGAGGAGGGAACGAGTATTGCGTAAGCTGCCGTGCTTGTGCTTGGTCAGTTCGCTTCAGTCGATTGAACTTAAAGAACTCAGACGACGGGGCGCCCAATATATAGCCCTTGGCCACGCCCATCTTGGCGGGCTCTGACGCGCGCGGGCGCGAAGCACGCTCATTGGAAGCGGGTTCAGAGTCGCCCCGTCATAGGTTCGTGCAGTTGCCGCAGCACAGCCAATGACCGAGCTGCCTCGCTCATTGCTGTATGCTGTGCAGCTGCAATGCGTTTTACATAAAGACTTCAATATTTCTCGAGAAAAGGAGTTTTCCCATAGCGTAAGCTACTTACGCAATACTCGTTCCCTCCTCTCAGGGAACCGAGGTTACGTTAGTAACCGAGTCGTTTCCTTTCTCTCTCTTTTTTCCTAATGATCACTTTGGGGGCTGCTTCATACTTGTCATGTCCTCTTAAATTATTCTGACCTTGAACCCAGCACTGTAGGCACTGCAACCCACTGAAATCTGGTAAAAGACTCCCAAGAAGGTCATTTTCCCTGAGGAGAGTTTTTTTCTGTTCTGAGTCTGCAAATTTCTTATTCTGGTATAGCAACCGGAGAGAAATTGATATTATTTCACAATCTGCAGGGTCCCTGAAGAATCTGCCATGATTATCTCAGACTGCATGGATGCAGCAATATTTTATTCTTAAGTGTGTTTATCTCTGTTAGTATCGATCCGTTCGAATCCATGTTCTCCTGCTCCCCAGCACTTTTATGGTGTAATGTGCGCAGGCCCTGGGCACAGTGCTGAGGATAATCAATTTCATAGCAAGACTTAGCGCTTTAATCACCACAATGAACCTGTGCTGTAAATCCTAGAAAGCTGCACAACAGCCTCATGTGTTACAGAGAGAGAAGAGAGAGTGAAATGGGTTTGGTAAATTAGATAGATTTGGGATTTTAGGATGTCATATTGTAAAGAAGAGAGAAGGCCTGATTATTTAATTTAACATTTAGTTTTTTTCCTACGGCATTAAGCCTTCTCACTGCATTGGATGGATGGATGGAAAAAGTTTATGGTTAAAACAAAAAAAAAATGCTAGTAGGGAGACCGGGTATGGTTGAAACACTTTTTGCTTCAGCATCTGTAACTTTCTGAATTTTTAAGCTAGAGTGCTCAAAATTTTATACAAAGTACCCACATTTGTTTACTACAAAAGGCACAAATTCAACCCTCTATCACAGCCCCGATGAACACATGGTGTGCCTTTGTTACAAAAACAGCGGCCACACCATGCAATATGTTTCAAAAACAGGTTTATTTAAACAATCTAAAAGAACATTTCACAACAATGCCTCTCTTTCTGTGACTGACCACAGCTCAAATCCACTTACTGTTTGACTCAGTTTATACATGTGTGTGTGAATACAACAAACTTCCTTAGCAGTATTTATGCGTAATGGACACTCGACTGCAGTACCTGTGTAAAGCACATGTAGATCTAACAAAACAATTGTGTGAATTTGTGCGTCTTGTGTGAATATTCTCAATCAGAGTAACAATGGTGGAAAATCAGTGTTGTTAATCTTGGAGTGCAGGCTTGGTGGGACCAGAGATTGCTTAGGGCACATTTTACCCACACTTCCTTTGGCTTTGAGCTGCCAAATGGCTCCATACACAGACAATATAAAAGTTTTCAATGTCTGAGGTCTCAGAATCCTCACAAATGGCTTCCCAATAGTCTTCCCAACTGATCTGACTGACCTCCCCGTTTTTGAAACCTCTTCAGTTCCTTTTTGTTTTAAACACTGGCCGGTACACGTCTATTACACATAAAAATCTTACAAAT